>NC_134488.1:29801520-29861520 GCF_040206685.1 Ascaphus truei
GCATTTATTTATCGTTGAGACATTTCTTGATTTTTATTTTATTTTCTTAGGCAGAGTGTATTCATTTTATAGGTCTGTAATTTTTTCTTAAATCTTTTGCACCCCAATCTTTTTGGGTTTATATCATCATTATTCAGCATCCAGACTGATACCATTTAATATCCTTCTTCTTCTTTGAGCGCCACACTCTACACTTTTGTGTGTGTGTGTGTGTGTATGTGTGTGTGTAACCCCTGTTTTGGATTACTAGGGCCGTAGGGGTTAACTGTGTTGGGCCACAAAGAGTAACACCCCTTCCCCAACACCTGGTGTGGCTCAGTGGAAGTTAAGCCCCACCCCCTTCTTCCTGGAGACAGTGACATCACACTAGGCAATAAATACTGAGGGGGAAGCTTCTGGAACTCAGATCCTGGGAGGAGTTGAAGAAGAGGGATCTCACTGTCCATAGTGTATATACATTTCTATGCTTAGGATAGGGTAAGGATTCCCTATTATTGTTTTTCTAGTTAGGGAGAGTACCCTGTTTAGATAGTGTCCCACAGTAATGGTACCATACTACTCTAAAGGTTCAAAGAGAGACAGTCTATGCCCAAAGGGTGCTTCCCAAGCCACAGCCCCTGCGCAAAGTTGGAACCAGACCAATCAGAGGGTGAATAGTTGGCTTTCGTCTGAAAGGCAACATGGAGGTAGGCTGCCCCAAACGGGAGGCTAATCACAGAGGGAGTAGTACCATGTCCACAGGGGGCTCAGTTGACCTGGAGCAATACCAGCGCTATAGAGAAGAAGAACTCTGTATGTAACATACAAATGATACAGCTTCAGCTTCAGCACCTTCCTAGTAGGCTGAAATTGGAGCAGCTAGTGGAAGCCATACAAACAATATAACCAAAGAACACTAATTTGATATACAAGATGCACTATGTAATAAATTTGAGACTTTATCTAAAAGATAATAAAAGCTGCTGTTTGAATTAATAAAGTTCCTGACGCCCATCATTGTTTACCAACGCCCAGCCTGCACGAAGCTTGCACCCTGAATAAGGTAATGCCTTCTGAGTAGCCAATAATACAGACACTGGTGTAAACTCCCTAAGAGCTGGGCAGGGAGGGTTACATTTGGCGCCCAACGTGGGGCTGGGCCAGCAAAAGAAGAAAGAAAGCGTTGGACTTGTAAGGAAGGGGCGGCAGACTTATACCTAAGGGGCCCCTCCCCTAAGGTGCTGTGATGTCAGGCCTAGGGAGAGGTTAAGTAAGGGGTATTTAGGGCAAGGGGGAGCGATCCTAGCTTCCTCTTTTTTCTAGGATCAATTGGAGCGGTCAGATTTTCCGGATTTTCGCAGAGGAAGAAAGACAGTCTAAGTGCCCATCGGTGATGATGGCAGTCACGGTCAGTGATGAAGACTCTTGAGTGAGGGAACTGCAGGAGGGAGCGCGGTGGTGCCTATAAGTTTTATGGGAGTCCGGGGAGGTGGAAGTACGATAGGGACTTCATGCAGAAAAAGATGATTATTAAACAGTTGCAGTGGGACGTGAAAGATATGGACCTGTGGCCGTCCAAAATGATACCGCATGAAACTAACTCCTTTCTGTCCAGGGACAGCATCTCGCAGCAAGTTGGGCAGTCAGCCGTGAATAAGAAGGGTTGTTCATGCTAGCAGTATAATGAGGGTCAGTGTAAGTGGGGTATGGGGTGTCATTTTAAGCATGAGTGCAATGGTTGTGGGGGTAGCCACACCGTGTCCAAGTGCATTAAAAATGGCAAGGGCGGATTTAAGGAAGGACCAAGTGGAGGGGCTGGGGCAAAGAGTGAGGACTCCGGTGAACGTTGATAAGATGGCACCATGGCCCTGCCTCTACCCAAACATGGAGTCAGCGGAACTGGTAGAGCCAGGTTTTAGAAGTGGTTTTGGATCCCTTTTAGGGAGGTGGAGGTTCCCCTCTGTAGAAGGAATTTGAAATCACTTGAGATTTTAAATGCACATGGGGGTAACGTGGGCAAAAATAGAAAAGGAGGTGGGGGTGGACATAATGGCAGGGCCCTTGTCCTCTCCCCTGTTACCAAACTTGAGAATTTCTCAATAGTGGGTGGTCCCAAAGAAGGTGCCGGGTTCAGTCCATCTCATACATCACCTGTCATACCCAGAGGGGTTGTCTGTGAATGATGGGATTGCCAGAGAATGGTGTAGCCTGCAGTATGCATCTTTTGACAGGGATCTGGTAAGGGAGGCAGGACTGGGGGCGTGGATGGCAAAGGCTGACATAGAGTCGGCATTCCGTGTACTGCTCGTGCACCCGGAATGCTTCCACCTGCTTGGGTGCAGATGGGGGGAGGGATTCTTTGCAGATCTATGTCTCCCAATGGGGTGTCCGATCTCCTATTTTTACTTTGAGACGTTCAGCTCCTTCTTAGATTGGGCATTAGGAGATGTAGCCAGAGTTGGGGACACCCAGCATTACTTGGACGACTTTCTTTTTGTAAGAAGGGAGAATTCTGATCTGTGTGGGAGGTTACTGTAGGAATTTCAGGAACTCATGGCACGTTTGGGGGTTCCTTTGGCTAAGGACAAGACAGAGGGTCCAGGGGTATGCATCAGCTTTCTGGGGATTGAAACGATTTAGCTGTGCGGATCATATGGTCTGAGACTGGCCACGAGTCTTTTGGGGACACGATTATCCTTTATATCACTGAGGATATGATGCGCTTGATAGAAAATGACGGAGCTGAATGGATAAAAGAAGGTTAAAGCCTAGATCCATCAGCATGGGCACTATGCTCTTGCGGAGCATCAGGAAAGAGTCGATCAGCTGATGCGCCTATAGCACATGGGTAGGAGCATCTATATAGACCGGGTGGAATATGTGGATGGAAAACTGCAAAAAGGGGTTCACTCGGTAAAAGTCCTTGATGGGACGGGTAACATGGTCCCTATCCAGCCCACTACAAGTCGGGACAGGGAGGAAAATGTGGTTTCAGTGCCTAACCTGGCCCATTACTAGGGGAAATAGCGATTCCCTCCACTGGATATGCTCTCTGATCCCTTACAGGTCAGATGTGTATATGTCGGGTCTGGGTCATTCACTTTTCCTGATCCTCCTTTTTGGGCCCAGTAAAGCACCCTGTCTTACATTGCCGGTGTTGAACCCAAGTTATACTATATGTTTCTGTCCCCGCCTCAAAATACCGCTGTGTTGCCTGTTACCTCATTAACATGGTCTATAGTTGTGTAAATGTTTTGCAATAAATATATCATATTGCTAACCATTCCATATTTAATGCCGCCACCAGGTTTAGTAATGACTATTGCTAATACAGCAAGTGCTATATGTGCTCTTCAGTTAATGGCGGGGTCAGAGGAGTCAGACAGCAGAGTACCGTAGCTCTGCTCATAATGAATGCTGTGTAACCACTAAAATGTCTATGGGCGAGAACAGATGAATGTGAGGAGTCGGCCATAGAGAGTCTCATTATCAATGTTTTATGAGTGGTCGACACAGGAGACCAGTGTCTGACCGACAGAGTGAGCGGAGAACTGTGAGAATCGCGCGTAAGTGCTGTACGCTGCCATGTTAGACTTATAAGAGAGGCTATAAGTAAGAATCTGTGTGTTCTACACCAGGGGTGCGCAAAATGTTGTCTGTGCACCCCCCTGCCTGATCTCCCCCTCCCCCTGCTCGCGCCCCCCCCCTCCCCTCTCAGCTCCGGCGTCAAATAATGACGCAGCGGGGTCATGTGACGTCATGTTGCCTTGGCAACGCGACGTCACGTGACCCCGCGCCGTCATTTGATGCCGGGTTGCTATGGAGACGCGTCGCTGGAAGCCAAGGTAAGTAAAGTTACAGACGCCTCGTGCAATCCCCCGGCATTTAATTTAAAGGCATTGGAGGAAGAACAAGGCATCTGTAAATGCCGGACCCCCTCTAGAAGATCCCATGCCCCCCGTGGATTTTTTTCCACTGTATGTGTGCATGTTGTTTGTGAAAAATATACATTTTTCACAAACACATGTTATTTCTATAGCTACATTAGGACTAAATCTATTAGCCGTGTATTATTGTTCTATTAAAAACTAGTGGTGCTGAACCCAATTGGCTCATTTTCCTACATGACGTGAAGCCTCAGAACGCATTTGATACCTGGATTTTCACATATACAGTGTAACGGGTATTCCCTATGAATACAACCGCTACTACCTGCTGTGCAACCTGTGTGGCTCTCAGGAGCCTAAGCCTCCGCTTGGGGAACCTGGGGTACATGCATGTTATACATCTCTGGGTGCAACGCCTCCACCTGGGAGGGATCCCAACAGAGTGGGAGGAGACCCTCACAGGAAACAACCACACAAAGCGAGCAAATATAAAACAGGACTGGCTTTACTGCATAGCAAAACATATATTATCACACATCACATAACCATGACTCCTCTCCAGAGGAGCCACATGTGGCGTCACACAGGACACTAACCACTATGCGCCACGGCGGACGCTAACCACTCTGCGCCACGGCGGACGCTAACCACTCTGCGCCACGGCGGACGCTAACCACTCTAGGCGTCACGGCGGACGCTAACCTCCCACAGAGTGACCCCACCCTGTGTCCAGTAACCCCCACCCAAATGTCTCGCACTCCCAAATGTCAAACACCAATGTCTGTATATATGTGTGACTGCGCAGCCACTATGTCTGGTGATTAGGCCTTGTTGGTGCACGTGAATGGTAGGTTACCTGCCCGGGGCTCCAGCCACGGGTACCGCGATATCACTGGAGATCCGCCCGATCCGACGTTGTCCTCCACACCGCGTTGGGTGAATTCCAGCGCGGATAATATCACCTTAGTCCCAGGGTTGTAGGTGGTGTTCTGAGCCCAGAACCCACCTCGCAGGGCGGCACGGATTCAGCACTGTGTCCCTGACTAAGCAACCAAATAATGGGGCAGTGTCCCTATCTAGGGCCTGTCCCTAAGCTCCACAAACTACGAGGTGGCTCAGGACCTAACTGGGACCTTGGGGGCTGCTGGCCTAATGCAGAGGGTCACTGACCCCTGCATCCACCTCTTACCCCTAGCTGGTTCGGATCCTGACTAACTGCGTGCTGCCAAAACCCCGCGAAATGTATCTATCTTCCTGCAGGGCCATACATCAGCCCTATTGGCTCCCTGGGGTCATGTGTCTCTGCCCCTATGCACCCTGGGGGCTGGCAGTCTATTCTCGTGCATGCGCGAGCTGTCTGGGGCCTCCCGCGCTTTGCTCTGCCACTGCGCATGCGCAACAGCCCTATGTATGGCGGCGCCCTTCTCACCGGCCGCCGGGGACCCCAGCAACGCGATCGCGGCCTCAGCAACCGGCCCGATCGCGTCCCCGGCAACCGCCCGACCGCGCCTTAGCAACCGGCCCGATCGCGTCATAGCAACCGGCCGCAACACACACCGCGCGCTCGCAACGGGGAAGGAGGGGGTGAGTGCGCGAGGGGGGACCTGGCTACACAGGATTCCCTTGTGTCTATCCCAAGCAATCTAACACGGGACTGACACTTCAAACTCATAACACGTGTCACTATCGTTAGCTCCCTTTGACCCTTTAACCCATTACACGTCATTGTAATTAGCTCACTTTGGTCCTACATGGGACTGACCCTTTATGCCTTTGGACACTTGCACATGCCACTAACATTAGGTCACATTGTTCACCTTTTCCGGGACTCAGGGGGTCCCCAAAGCTGAAATGAATGCAGCTTATCTCCAAAGACCCCCTTGCTTCCTATCAATCGGAAAAAAAAAATATTGGGGGTAAACAAGAAGGCAGAACTGCTCCCTCAACCAATTTATCTTAACGGTGTCCCGAAATGAAAAATTATAATTGAACAGAGTCATGACCTATTCAATGCACCTGTGAGATTAAGCGAGTCTTGGAGCTTTTAATGTCTAGGAACGTCTACGTGGGTTTGTGCTACAATCATTACCTACAGGCGGCAAGCGACTGGTAGATTTATTAGCCAATATTCTGTGGCTAGTCTCAGTCACTATTAACAAATTCTTGTCTGTAATCGTCAGATGAAATGCTCTGTACTAAAGCCAGTCCCTTGAGCCATGTATTCCTTCAATCATAGTAATAACGTTGATCAATAATACTTAAATACAATTAACAAGTTATGTAAGGACTCAATGGTCGTTGCATCCAGTACTTAAGTGAGAAATGTCATTCCGAACTAGAAGCTTTTAAAAACAAAACAACGGTTCATCAACTAATTTTCACCCTTTAATAGGTCAAAAAAGGTGTTTAAACAATTTATCAGTGAAATTAGCTTCCTTAGAAAGATGAAATGCCCCTTAAAGTTACTGTATTACTTATCTATATATTTCTTCTCATGTGGTACTGTCACGGTAGCTTACAGGGTTATAATATACACACCATGTTACAATAATAACCTCTTTTATCTCTGGGTTGAATCGAATAAGACATGCGGTATAATAAAGAGATTTTATTCCTTGAAAACAGGTGGACACAGAATATATACAAATAACAGAAAAGATATTAATCACTTACATGGGGAAGGGGCCAAGATGAAGCAATCCGCAGACTGGCAATTCATCTCACAGGATACAGTTCAGGATACAACAGTAACCAATACAAACAACAACAACCAACAACTTGGAATAGAGCTTACACTCTCTTTTATGGAGTTCTGCTCCTATTCCCTACCATTCAGACTCAGGCATTGGAGAACAATTACCTGGGTCCAATTACCTTGTGCCAACTCACGTGGGAAGCAAGCTAGTACCTGCCCACAGGGGGTTGGAATTCCTCTGGTCAGAGATCTATTTCCCTAGCCCCACTCTAAAAAGCTGGCGCCTCTAAGTCTGCCAAATGGGGATCTGGACAGGGAAATTCTGACTTTTAGTGTGACATAGCACCTCACTCAAGTACCCATGTCCTGCTCTTCTCCGCCCTAGAATACTTAATCAAGGGTGGGGGAGCCTTTCATTCATGGGTTTCCCTCAGACATCCTGACGCCCCGTGGCCATTAACATTCCTTCTGGGCCAGTGGCTTTCGCGGGCTTTGGGATATCAGGGATACAGAGTAACATTTTAATAACATACTGTACATATATTAAAATAATCCGTTCTGTGGGTCTGAGCGGGCTGAAATTTGCTAGGTCCTCATGCTGCAGGACACTCGCCATAGTGGCCAAATATCAGCCTTCCACGACCCCCAGAACCGGAGATAACAAAACCAAGTTAAAACCTTTCATTAACTTTAATGCAGGATGCTACGCCACAGGCTAAAAGAAATCACTGCCTTTCACTCTTTCCATTAGATTCAATGGGCTCCACCGCCATAGGCTTTTAATGGAGCAACTCCGCCATTAGAATCAATGGAGACTCCACCGCTAAAGGCTATGAGAAATCTCAGCGGCTCACTCCTCCATTGGAATCAATAAGGCCGGTGCCGCCATAGGGAATGCATGGGCCGGGCTCCGCCATAGGATTCAATGGAACCTCCGCCATTGAAGTCAATGGCCAAAACCACACTTTTCACAGTTAACCCTACTCCGTTCGGTTGATGGGAGAGGGCTGGAAATTGCCATGCAATCATGCCGGAGCTGTGACTGCATGGTGGCCAAATCCCAGTCCTCTAGTCCTCACCGAACCGGAGATATGAGTATCAGGTTTATACCGTTTTATACTTAGCCGTTTTAACCTAGCGGCTTTTTCCTCTGCCATTGTGGTCAATGGCAGGACCCTTGTGGCGGGTGCGACCCTTTCTCGCCGCCATTGACCGTTGGACCCGGTTGGGATCGAGTAAGGGGGTCCCCACGAGCTAGGGGCAAAAATAATTTTAATGCTAGTTGCCCTAGAACAAAAGTTACATACTTTAATTGATGGTGAACTTGGCCGTAGCCTAGTTCCCACTCCAATTTAGCGATCAAGCTCTTTTCATTGAAACAGTAGCAGCTTTCGAATGCTGCGGTTTGGCAGGCATCCAACTTATTTTTAGAGAGCGAACTCGAGGAATCCCCATTGAAAGACATTACTCCATTCATTTCAATGGAGGAATTCCGCTCGTCCTCTCGGGCGCAATCTGCTGGTCTTCTCAGGTATCGGGCCAAAAACTTTGAAATCTCCATAGACTCCTATGGAGCGCCAATTGCAACCTATGGGACCATATTGCAAATGGAGGGTGAAAAGGCGGGAAGGGGAACAAAGGGTCATAAACTTACAAACACCATTAACCCTTTCCCTCCCGACCTGATCCCAATGTAACCTGCGTGTTGCAACCCTCTAAATGTGGGAACATGATAAACCAGGGGAATACATTTGGGTTGGGAAGCAGGGAAACATGTATATTATAGGTACATTTCTGGTTAACCCCTCACTTCTCAGATGGGGGGTGCCTAATGGGGATGACCCCTTTATTACTGGCTTGGCACCCCTCGACCGTCACAGGTACGCTGAATTCCAGCATATCAGCTGCGTCTGTTTGAGTAATGATGGCATCATAGTGAGTTTGCAAACAAGGGTCTTGATCAGGAGTGGTCAACTCCAGTCCTCAAGAGCTACCAACAGGTCAGGTTTAAAGGATATCCCTGCTTCAGCACCGGTGGCTCAATCAGTCTCTGATTCAGCACAGGTGGCTCAGTCGACTGAGCCACTGATTGAGCCACCTGTGCTGACGCAGGGATATTCTGAAAACCAGACCTGATGGTGGCCCTTGAGGACTGGAGTTGGCCACCCCTGGCATAGATACACAGAGGTCCGTTAAGTCAGGGCTCTTGATGTCATGTTAACGCAACCCTTAACGAGGGTTGCCACCTTCTGTTGAAGGCTGACCCGGAGACTTTTATGCAATACCATTTTTTACATGTATTTATTTTATTTATATATGTATTTCTCTTACTTTCAGCGGCGGCATCTCCTGGCATCTCCCCCTGCAAAGTCTGGTCAGCGTGGCCCCGCAACGTCAAATGGCGCGTGTTGCAATGACAACGTGACGTCACGGTGCCATGCAGTGTCAAGTTGCCATGACAACGGGATGCCTTATGGTGACAAGGTGTCACGTGACTCCCAGTTGTCATGGTGACGTGACGGCGTAATGTCATGTAAGGTCTCGTTGTTATGGGAAAGCGGCACCCGTGCCGCCGCCGTCACCGCAACGTACTGTAGGGTCCTGTTGTCATGGCAACGTGGCCCCATTTAACATCGTGAAGCCATGTTGATGGGATCCGCCAGCCAGAGATTTTTCAGGTAAATCTGTAGCCCGGAAATACGAGGTCCAAAACCCGTAATCTCTGGGTCAAACGCGGAGTGGTGTCAACCCTGTCTGTAATAGACGTTATGTTCCCGGAGGTTAACGGCAATCCACAAAGCTAATTATATTCAAAAACAACGATCTCATTAGCATAGGCGTAATGGCATGTTAACTTAGCCCCGCCTCGCGCTAGAGAAAGACGTCTAATCCACCTTCAAACGACATGAGCAGGGACACCTGTGCACAAAAAGAAGCTCACCTATTCAAATATATCCCAGGTATCTCTAGTAAAATAAGATTCTCACAAAGCTGGAGCGAAGAATCAGTCGGGGTCGGGAAAGGCGATATCGAAGAGCCAGGTCTTGAGCCGGTGTCTGAAAGTGAGGCGGTCTTTGATGTTTCTGATGGATATGGGAAGGGCATTCCATTCCCTAACCCCTCCCCCTCCCCCCCCCCCGTACCGAAAGTGCACGACCAGCTCGTCTAGTGCGTTTGAACCTGGGGACTTTTATAAATGGAAGGTTTTGGGATCGTAGACTCGAGCTGGGTCTGTGGAAGAGATGGGGATCCGGTGCAGAGGTGGGTGAACCAGTCCAAATCCGTTTCCCGGAATTTCCTGGATGTTTGAGACCAAATCCCCCCCCCACCCCCCATTAAAATCTGTCTGCCGATAGGACACTAAAAAGTCCATGCGGATCAATCCAAATCCGCCATCGGTTACACTCCGGATTTTTAAGGATCCGGACCACAGATTTCGGACTGCTCTCTAAAATGAAATAAAAGTCCGAAACTGCGGATTTGCCCATTTGAGGCCGATTCGCGGTAATCCGCCGACCAACGGAACCAGCCGATCCGAGGCGGATCCAAATCCCCCCCAAAAACAATCGCCCATATCTAGTCCTCTGTCATGGAGCACCCTAGTGAGGAGTTTATTCAAACTAACATCCGTTATAGCCAACGCAAGGGGCATTTATGGATGAAAAACAGCACATAACGCTGCGTTAGTGAGGATTCAAGATGCCCGTTAGCTCTTAATGTTTCGTTCATTTAAATTAGCACCCGGTTAAGTCAATAACTGAGTTTTGTGGATCTCATCCAAAGAACAGAGCAGAAGAACAATGTATCTGGGATAAGAGGATTGCCAAACAGTCTTATCACCAAAAGACTGACCCTTTAGCCCATTAAGAATGTCACAGTCCTCAGGTGCTTTGGTTCAGACCCTAAACATATAGGGGGCTATGCACTAAGCTCAATGGCTTTGCGTTTTGATTTGGCCAAAAAGCAGGTTCGTTAAAAAGTGAGGCCGGGGACGCGATCACTAAGGCATTGAGGCCATTTTTTAACGTACCTGCTCAAAATAGCTCAAAACAGCCACAGCGTACGTGATGCTTTTTTCCCCCTGCTAGCGTTCTTAACCTTTACGTTCGCTGGCTGATAGAACTAAAAGCCGCATGTAACATTTGCATGGAGATTTGCCATCTCAATGCAAGGCTGTTACAGGCGATCGTCCACTAAATAAATACATTTTAATAATAGTGTACATGAGCAAGGGGTCTCCGGAGCTGAACCGCGTTGGTTTAAGGTCAGAGGACCCCCTACTTCAGGAGATATAGGCCCCGTTATGGGGTACGTTATGGGGTACGTTATGGGGTACAGGTATCCCCTGCACTTTAAAGCTCCCGCGTCACGTGACCGGGATATTTACATTCTGCAGGGGATACCGGCACCCCATAAAGGGGCCTGTATCTCCTGAAGTAGGGGGTCCTCGGACCTGAAACCAATGCGGTTCAGCTCAGGAGACTCCCTGCACATCTACACTAGTATTAAAACACATAACAATAAACAATAATTCATTACCGTAGCGGCTATACGCTATGGTAATGAAGCTGCTTTAATGTATTTTTAATAATAGTGTGCGTGGCCAATGTCGCCGCCATCTTTATAGCATCCAAGACGCGACATGAGCTCTATAAAGATGGCGTCCGCACTGGCACCAATGCCCCAAACCGGGGCCTGTAACTCGGGAAGCAGGGGTCTCTGAGGCAGAAATCAATGAGGTTCAGCTCAGGGGACCCCCTGCTCCCGCACACTATTATTAAAATTTACATTAATGCAGCTTCATTACCTTAGCGGATAGCCGCTAAGGCAATGAAGGGGTTAAGGTACATTAGCATGTTTATTGGGGACAATTGCCCCCAATAAACAATGCAATACACAACATACAATACAGTAATGGGCAAAATTACTATTATCCACATATGGATAATAATGCATTTGCCCATTTTAAATACATAAACATTACAATAAATACAGTCAAAACATTTTACACTTACGTTTTACAGGCACCCAAGATGAAGGCTGTCTTCATCCTCATCTTAATTCTGCCCATGCCCCTCCAGTGCTGCAAAACATGCACAACAATCACAATAGCCAATGTAATGTCCCCTAACCCCTTAATCACCATAGCGGTTATTATCCGCTACAGTCATTAAGGGGTTAACCCACCCTCACCCACCACTCGGGAGGTCTACATACCCTCCCCTACTACCCCCCACCCCGTGAGGCCTAACCACCCTCACCCACTACCCACAAGGGAGGCCTACCCACATACCCTTGGGGCCAATACCCCCTTCCCCCCCCCCCCAACACATACAGTACAATAATGTGCAAAATAACTATTATCCAGATATGGATAATATATTATTTGCCCATTATGAAACACATAAAACCTGCATAAATCAAAACATGAATTTTTAATCTTAAAATCACCACATTGCATGTTACAATAAATCCAGCATCTATCCCCCCTGCCCCCCCCCCCCCCCCCCCCAACACATACAGTACAATAATGTGCAAAATAACTATTATCCAGATATGGATAATATATTATTTGCCCATTATGAAACACATAAAACATGCATAAATCAAAACATGAATTTTTAATCTTAAAATCACCACATTGCATGTTACAATAAATCCAGCATCTATTGTAAATATAAGCCAACAAATCAGCAGCTCAACAAATGTATATGAAATGTCACACAATTGCATTGTGTGTACATGATGCAATTAATCTGTGCATCATGTAACACTATGCAAAATATATGTAACAATAAAATACAATATGAACAATGTCCCCTAACCACCAAAGCCATCATGAAAATCAAATAGCAACATTAATACAATTAGCAGCAATCAATTAATCAATTTCCTAAACCAATTAAAATACATTACAAATCAATTTTCCAATTCCCTATTCAATTACTAAAGCCAAACCATTGCCAAAACAATTCTAATTTAAAGTAACCACCATCATTCTCATCTAACTACAAGAAAGAAGCCATTACAATTAACCTGTAACTAAATACAATTTACATTATTCACAACAATTACAAAATAAAGCTGCTAAATACATTAGCCATACATGAAAAGAACATAAACATGAGCCAAACAATCAATTATTATCCCTGTATGTCTATCCATACAGATAGATAAACATAACATACGGGGGCAATAATACAGCATAAAAAACAAAGCATTTACATACAAAGGTCACATAGAATACACCCATTCAGTGTCCGTGAATGTATTATATAGATAGATACATTCACAGGCATTAAATGGGACTGAAAAAATAAAAGACATGAATCAAAAATCAGAAAAACCTGTAAAAGTAAAAATAATAAACTTTTCTTTTGTTTACTCACCATTAGATGTCCACTCACCGAAATCCAAGCGACACGGAAGCACAGGAACCAATCCACAGGTAAGCCATAAAATAAAAAACCATAACAAATCCACTGTCTGTGTCTTCTTTCTTCTTTGGGGTCTTTTGGGGTCTTCTTCCATCTTTTGGGGTCTTCTCCGGCTTCTTCCGTCTTCTTCCAACTTCTTCCGTCTTCTTCCATCTTCTTACGTCACGCCCTTCTTCTCTTCTTAGGAGGGGAGATGTTCCCTCCTCGGCGACTAGCTTCAAAATGAGGCGACATAGGCTTTTATAGGCTTATGACGTCACATTTTGGTCAAATGTTTCCCACGGTCCTGATTGGGCCGTGAAAAACATGTGATTTGGCCGACCAAAAAAAAAATGATGACGTCATTTAAAAGCCATGAAAGCACAGCCAATCAGAATGGCTTTGCTTCAATTGCCTTAAAGATGACGTCATTAAAAGAAACATGGCCGGTCTCACATGGTACAGTAGCCAATCAGAGCGTGGGAAATACATCCCAACTCTGATTGGCTCTAGTACCATGTGACAGGCTTTCACATCCGTTCTCCCCCAAGCCTCTGTCACATGGCCTACTAGAGCCAATCAGAGATGGGATGGAGTTCCCACGCTCTCATTGGCTACCGTACCATGTGAGACCGGCCATGTGTCTTCTTTCGGGTCTTTTGGGGTCTTCTTCCGTCTTTTGGGGTCTTCTCCAGCTTCTTCCAGCTTCTTCCGTCTTCTTCCATCTTCTTATGCCACGCCCTACTTCTCTTCTTAGGAGGGGCCAATGTATTTATCAGCTTTATTTTGTAATTGTTGTAAATAATGTAATTCGTATTTAGTTACAGGTTAATTGTAATGGCTTCTTTATGGTACAGGTAAACCCTGTTATAGCGCGGTCCTCGCGGTCCACCCTGAGACCACCGCGTTAGTAACGGGGTCGCGCTGATTTTTTAAAAAAATGGCCGCCGCGTGCCTGATCGGGAGGGAGGGAGTGAGGAGGGAAGGAAGGAAGAGGTGGCCGGAAGCCCTACCCGTCCCCTAGCAACGGCGAGTCCAGCCGCGGCATAGCCCACGCGGCCCTCCGAGTCCCAGCCTGCTCCTCACTCACCCCCCCTCCTCCCAACACCCCCCCTCCTCCCAACACCCCCCCCCCCCCTCCTCCCGACACCCCCCCCCTCCTCCTGATGCCAGTTTCGCTCCGATCTCAGCAGCCGACACCAAAGGTAGGGAGGGGGAGTGGGAGGTGTGGTGTAGTGTGCTGTGAGTGCTGTGAGAGTGTGCTGTGAGTGCTGTGAGAGTGTGTTGTGAGTGCTGTGAGAGCTGTGTGCTGTGAGAGTGTGCTGTGAGTGCTGTGTGCTGTGAGAGTGTGCTGTGAGTGCTGTGTGCTGTGAGTGCTGTGTGCTGTGAGTGCTGTGTGCTGTGAGTGCTGTGTGCTGTGAGTGCTGTGTGCTGGGAGTGTGTGCAGTGTGTGCAGTGTGTGCAGTGAGTGTGTGTGCAGTGAGAGTGTGTGCTGTGAGCAGTGTGCTGGGAGTGTGTGCAGTGTGTGCAGTGAGAGTGTGCAGTGAGAGTGTGTGCAGTGAGAGTGTGTGCAGTGAGAGTGTGTGCAGTGAGAGTGTGTGCAGTGAGAGTGTATGCAGTGAGAGTTTGTGTGTGTGCAGTGTGTGTGCAGTGAGAGTGTGTGCTGGGAGCAGTGTGCTGGGAGTGTGTGCAGTGTGTGCAGTGAGAGTGTGTGCAGTGAGAGTGTGTGCAGTGAGAGTGTGTGCAGTGAGAGTGTGTGCAGTGAGAGTGTGTGCAATGAGTGTGTGCAGTAAGAGTGTGTAGTGAGACAGTGTGCAGTGAGAGAGTGTGCAGTGTGTGCAGTGTGCAAATTTTTTTTTTTTTTAAACATTTTAAATTAAAAAAAAAAAAATGTAATTTTTTTTTTTTTTTTTTATTTTTTTCAAAAAACGGGAGCCACGTGAAAACCGCGTTATAACCGATTTCGCGTTATAACGGGTCGCGCTATAACGGGGTTTACCTGTACTTAGATTAGAATGATGGTGGTTACTTTAAATTAGAATTGTTTTGGCAATAGTTTGGCTTTAGGAATTGAATAGGGAATTGTATAATTGATTTGTATTGTATTGTAATTGTTTGAGGAAATAGATTAATTGATTGCTAATTTTATTGATGTTGCTCAGTTTATAATTGATTTTCATGATGGCATTGCTGGTTAGGGGACATTGTTCATATTGTATGTTATTGTTACATATATTTTGCATAGTGTTACATGATGCACAGATTAATTGCATCACGTACACACTCTATGCAATTGTGTGACATTTCATAGACATTTTTGTAGCTGCAGTTTGTTTTTTATATATTTACAATGGCTGCTGGATTTATTGTAACATGCAATGTGGTGATTTTAAGATTAAAAATGCATGTTTTGATTTATGCATGTTTTATGTGTTTAATAATGGACAAATAATCTATAATCCATTTCTTGATAATAGTTATTTGGCACATTATTGTACTGTATGTGTTGGGGGGGGGATGTATGTATTGAATGTATAGGCCAGGTTTATTTATTTTACATTCAGGGTTGGTTCCTTGGTTCTGCGTGAGACCTCTGGAGACCACCTGCGGTATCCTCGGGTATCTCACGGGTATCAGGCTGGTAGTTCCACGGGTGACACCTGCGGGGATGATCCGGTGGTCCTACATCTGTGGGGGCACCGCGGACCCGTAGTGTGTGGGGAAGAACCGGTGGTCCCACATCCGTGGGGGCACCGCGGACCCATAGTGAGCACTCGTGTGTCCCCAGACCCCCGTGGGAACCACCCGAGGCCCCGCAGACAACTGTGGGTCTGATCCGGGGCTCCCAGACATCCGCGGGCCTACCGTGGGGACCCAATTGTGGCCCGCGGTGACCCGCGGAGACCACCTGGGGGCCATGGCGCTTGGCAGGACCCACCAACAGGCCTCCAGAACCTGTGTGAAACAAGTTGCTGGTACCCTGTAGGTCTGTCCGGTGACCCGCCAGGCCCGCCGGGGACTCGCGTGGGGCTGGGGTATGAACCCTGTATGTAAAAGGATAAATCATGTATTTATGGGGGGGCACAGGGGGTGGGTAATGTATTTAATAAATAGAATGCTGTTTATTGTGGGGTTGTGTGTTGTTTTTATTGTGGGTACTGGGGGTGGCGGGAGGGGGTATTAGCCCCAAGGGTATGTGGGTAGGCCTCCCTTGTGGGTAGTGGGTGAGGGTGGTTAGGCCTCACGGGGTGGGGGGTTAGTGTGGGAGGGTATGTAGGCCTCCCGAGTGGTGGTTGAGGGTGGGTTAACCCCTTAATGACTGTAGCGGTTAATAACCGCTATGGTGATTAAGGGGTTAGGGGACATTACATTGGCTATTGTGATTGTTGTGCATGTTTTGCAGCACCGTAGGGGCATGGGCAGAATGAAGATGAGGATGAAGACGGCCTTCATCGTGGGTGCCTGTAAAAGGTAAGTGTAATATGTTTTGACTGTATTTATTGAATGTTATATGTATTTAAAATGGCCAAATGCATTATTATCCATATTTGGATAATAGTAATTTTGGCCATTACTGTATAGTATGTGTTAGGGGGGTGTATTTAGTTTTAATTGTTGTTTATTATTTTTGTTGGTGCTACATTGGTACCGCAGGCCCGCGGGTACCCCGGGACTCCCGCAGGGACCCCGGGATGGCCGCGGGGATCCCCGGACTCCCGCAGGGACCTCCGGACTCCCGCGGGGACCCCCGCTTGGTGAGCCGGGGACCCGCGGAGTCAGCCGGGGACACCCGCGTGACCCCCGGGCTCCCTCGGCTACCCCCGCGGGGTCAGCTGGGGACACCCGCCGGCCTGCTGTATGGGTTTTGCGCATGCAAAAATAAAAAGCAAGATTTTTTTCTAAGTCCAGATTTCTTTGCGTCTACTCTGACCTGACGTGTTCTGATCAACGCAACTTTCGCGTTTGCTAAGGTTGCGTTGCTTAGTGCATCCCGCTTAAGGGCAGAATTTCACGCAAACAGGGTTGCGATCGAGCAAAGCTGGACTTAGAAAAAATTCCAGGAAAAGGTCATTTTTACAGCGCAAACTGCCTGTTTGCGTTGCTTAGTGCATCAGGTTGAGCCAAAAATCACGATCGAAGAGCACTTTGCGATCTAAAAGTGACTTAACGGAGCTTAGTGCATAGCCCCCTGTGACAGGGCTGCTTGCATTATTGTGGAAGTTAAAGGCATGTTTGCTTTCTGGCATCAAGTGCACCACTTTATCTTTCTTTCTTTCTTTCTGTTTCTGTCTTTTTTTGCTGGGCCCAGCGATCTTTTTTTTGTTTCCTTTATCTGAAACTTTACTAACCTTTAATGTGGTGTCCTGAGGTCAGTCAGTACAATACAGGTCTGGTTGGAGTTAAACACAGTTTGATGTTACACAGCCATGGGCAGTCTCTGTTATAAAGGATAAGGGCGTTGCTTTCCTGCATACCATCCAGGGTAGATTATACCATGGTATGGGGGGGGGGGGGGGGAATTAAAGTAAGTGATACTGAATGTCATTTATTTTGCAGAGTAAAGACATGCATGGGATGTTTGTAAAAGGTACTGTTTTTTTGGGGCTTGCTATAGAACATTGTATGTTGTGTGAAGTGTATTATGTTTCCTAATTGTGTAAGTTTTGGGAGACAACTCCCCTGTGTGGTATACTTAATCTGGTTTGGTCCAAATTAACCAGTAATAAAAGGGAGGGAATTTCTTTCCCTGGGGCTCCTGCTGCACTCCTTGTTGTTGCTATGTGATAGGAGGTTGTTATTTTTCTGCACGCCTTATTGCTGTTATGTGATATGAGGATATCTGTGGAACTTCAGTGAAAGGATGCAAACTTTCTAATGCAGATATTGCTGGCTATTCTGTGGCTGGAGACATCACGCTGGGAGAACTGTTTGTTGTACACCTGAATGTGGAATACCTAATAAAAAGAAGGTGCAGAGAACAGCAAAGCCTCTTTCATTCTTCTCGGGGTCTGATGCTGTTGCTTCTTTAAATAAAGGCTGGGACTCAACCTTTCACGCCCCCTTTGTCACAAATAAAACAAATCACAGTAACAATGAGATTGTGAATGAGATACAATGTGAATGGCAATCCAATGGTATTCTGCACAAGAGAATTCAATTAATGGCCGATTGCCAGTGCAATGCAGAGTAATACATTATCTGTACTATCATCCTTATCTAAACAGTACTTGACAAAGTGATTAATAGCTACCAGGACCTATTGTAGCACAGACTTTTGTCTTGGATTCAATAGCATGGAACCCTTACAGAATAACGGAACATTCAGGAGATATTTCTGCAATGCACTTTAACACATTTTGTGTCAGAGGTGCTTAAAACCATTGATTATTGATTATTTAAAAGGATGAACACTTACTAATGTTTTTTGGGGGGGATTCTAAAAAAAATGGAACTGGATTATTATTTGTTATATATGTTTTTCATTTATGACAAACTCACTCGGGACACAGGAAAATGTTTTGAAATGTTTCAACATTTTTCACTTTTTTCTAAAAAGTTGGCAAGTTTTTTTCTTTGCAAAACGCAAAAGTTTACTCAGTTTACTTAAAAAAAAATTTTTTTTAAATGAATGTGAGGATAAGCCGATCTCTGGTTTGGGTTCGAATTTCAAGGATATGAAAATGCGTTCCGTACTGAAGTTGAACTCGAAAGGTTTATATTTCGAAACCTGCAAACTTGTCCGTCCTTAATTATTATTAGATCACATTGCACCAGTGATATGTTTAACCCACTTTGATGCCAGAGCAAGCAACGTAATGTGTTTCTGGTGTCTCTAGCCTGCAAAAGCCTTACAAATTGGCGGTAATAAAACGGGCTTGAAGAAATTGTGAGGCTGTTAAACTTTGGGGTAAAACTCTTTTTGTCTTATTTTGTAAAGATAATTACTCCAATAATTGCTCCTTATAACCTCTCCCTTAACTGACCCTATAACCGATCCCTACACCTCCCCTAATTGATCCTATAAACTCTCCCTATAACTCCTCCTCTATCTGCTCTTGTAACTGCTCCCTAAACTGCTTCTATACACGCTCCCTATCACTTTTCAGATAACTTCTCTTATATCTGATTTTTGTAACTCTCCCCTTACAGCTCCTATAATCACTCCCAATAACCTCTCCTGCTTCTATAGCCGCTTCCTATAACTCGTCCCCTTATGGCTGCTATAAACACTACCAATAACTCCTCCCTTAACTGCTCATATAACCGCTCCCTATAATTCTTCCCCTAACTGCTCCTATAACCCCTTCCTCTAACTCTTCCCCAAACTGCTTCTGTACCTGCTTTCTATAACTCTTCAGCTACATTCCCCTTTAATTCCTTCCCTAACCGTTCAATTACTACTCCCTATTAATCCTCCCCTAACTGCTCCTATAACTGCTCCCTATAACTCCTCCCTATAACTCGTCCTATAACTTCTTCCTTAACTTCTCTTATAACTGCTCTCTATAACTCCTGTCTTAACTTCTCCTATAACTGCTCCCTCTAACTCCTCCCCTAACTGCTCCCTGAAACTCCTCCCCTAACAACTTTTCTTATAACTGCTCCATATTACGCCTCCCCTAACTTCTCCTATAACTGACCATTATAATCCTTTGTTTATTAATTCCTAAAATACCTTATTGATGCTTCTGGGGTTGCTTCAAGTTTCTAGAAGCCCCCTCCCCCTCTCTTTCCCCTCTCTTTCCCCTCTCTTTTAAAGTCTATTCATGTTTAAGGGACATCAAAAATACTTTCTGTCACTTCAACATAATACTGTCTTTTATTGCTCTGAATATCTGATTTTATGTCCTATTTCAGCATTTTATTTCTCTAGCTATCATTAATAGCTGTGTGGGATGAGCTCTGATGGAAGCTATCATTTTAATAGCTGGTGCAATTGCTATAAATGTCATTTGATATGCTTCTTTTACACATGATTGATATTGCTTCTTATATAAGGATGTTAAACTGCAAACTATATTTGAAACTTCAATTCCTACAATGAACATTTCGTTTGAGAGTTAGTTTATCTGGTCAGTTTCATGTAGGCCCAAAGTGACCTAATGACAATGACATATTTAATGGGTCAGTCCAACATAGAACCAAATTGCCCTGATGACTGTGACATGTTTAATGGGTTAAAGGAAGAATGTCATATGCTGTAATGACAATGATGTGTTAAATGGGTTAAAGTATCAGGCCCACCTAAAACCACAGTGATATAAAGACATCTTTAAGATCCCACCTAAGACCAAAGATATCTCTATCCACCTTTAAGACCCCCCTTAAGACACACCTGCTTAACGAAGCATATGAGTAGCACCGTGGCTAATACTATACACCTCATACATAAAGCTTGGCCCCCTGCAGACACACTTACCAGAACGCCCTCATACTGTCTCTGTACGTTCTTCCTACCTATTAGACTGTAAGCTCTTCAGGGCAGGGACTCCTCTTCCGAAATGTTACTTTTATGTCTGAAGCACTTATTCCCATTATGTGTTATTTATATTATGTGTTATTTATATTATGTGTTATTTATATTATGTGTTATTTATATGATTGCCGTGTGTATTACTGCTGTGAAGCACTATGTACATTAATGGCGCTATATAAATAAAGACATACATACAGTGATGAGTTTTTACGGGTTAAATGAAAGGGTCAATCCCATGTAAGACCAGTGACCTAATTGCAGTAATGTATTTAATGGTGTAAAGCAGGGCTGTGAAACTCGCGGGCTGCGGACTGCATGGGGCCCACAAGTTGTCGCCATGCGACCCGTACCTGCGACCCGACACGGAAGGAGAGCGAGGACAGGAGTCCCGCGCGCAGTGAATACGGGGGCCCGGCGAGTGCTGCATGTTGCTGCCAGGATGCCTCTCCCCCCACTGGTGCACCGCGCCGCCTCCGTCTCCTCTCCCCCAGCTGGTGCGCCGCACTGCCTTCCCCTTCTCCTCTCCCCCCACTGGTGCGCCACACCGCCTTCCCCTTCTCCTCTCCCCCCACTGGTGCGCCACACCGCCTTCCCCTTCTCCTCTCTGCCCGCTGGTGCGCCACACCGCCTTCCCCTTCTCCTCTCTGCCCGCTGATGCGCAGCCCCGCCTACTTCCCCTTCTCCTCTCCCCACTGGTGCGCCGCACCGCCTTCCCCTTCTCCTCTCCCCCCACTGGTGCGCCACACCGCCTTCCCCTTCTCCTCTCCCCCCACTGGTGCGCCACACCGCCTTCCCCTTCTCCTCTCCCCCCACTGGTGCGCCACACCGCCTTCCCCTTCTCCTCTCTGCCCGCTGATGCGCAGCCCCGCCTACTTCCCCTTCTCCTCTCCCCACTGGTGCGCCGCACCGCCTTCCCCTTCTCCTCTCCCCCCATTGGTGCGCCACACCGCCTTCCCCTTCTACTCTCCCCCCGCTGGTGCGCCGCACCGCCTTCCCCTTCTCTTCTTCCCCCATTGGTGCGCCACACTGCATTCCCCTTCTCCTCTCCCCCCACTAGTGCGCCGCACCGCCTTCCCCTTCTCCTCTCCCCCCACTGGTGCGCACCACCGCCTTCCCCTTCTCCTCTCCCCCCACTGGTGCGCCGCACCGCCTCCTTCCCCTTCTCCTCTCTGCCCGCTGATGCGCCGCACCACCTCCTTCCCCTTCTCCTCTCCCCCCACTGGTGCGCCGCACCGCCTTCCCCTTCTCCTCTCCCCCCACTGGTGCGCTGCACTGCCTCCTTCCCCTTCTCCTCTCCCCCCACTGGTGCACGCGGGAAGGTTGAGCGGCACCGGAAACTCCCCCAATGTAAGGTGTGTGTCTCAACGCAGTTGCTCACAAAGTTGATCCATTTGATTTAAACCAGGGGGGTCAGGCCAGGTTTTAAGGATGTCCCTGCTTCAGCACAGTTGGCTCAATCAATGGCTCCGTGAAGCGGGGATGTCCTGAAAGCTGACCTGTTGGTGGCGCTCGAGGACTGGAGTTGGCCACACCTGCTATAGTCTGTCACTTCAGTGAATGTTCCTAATGCGTGTCACACTGTTTCCATATTGTCTACCATGTGACCACCGTCCTCTATTACTACAAGTGAGACCTGTCTGTTTAGTCTTGAGTGTCTTGACTCATTCACCTCACCTCTCTTTCACATCCACAATATCCTGTTCTAATTGTTATTTTACTCCCTGATATTCCTTATTAACTATCTATCACTATGCCTAATTGGATGTGAATGTATCTCTCGAACCTTTCCTCTATCTATAATATCTATCTATGTATCTACAATATATATATATATATATTTATAACATAAAAAAGGAAAAAGTAGGGTCAAAAAGGTGCACTCAAACACTGTATAATGAAAAATAGAAAAAAATGGACTTTATTAGCAAGAAGTATAAAAAACACATAAAACAGACCCACACAGATCATATAACAAATCGCTATGTGACACAGCGTAGAAACACCAAAGAAGTACAATAGGTCTGGTAAGAACCAAAACAAGGTTACCTTTCTATTTTTCATTATACAGTGTTTGAGTGCACCTTTTTGACCCTACTTTTTCCTTTTTTATGTTATATATTTCCTTTGGGTCGGTAGCACCACCAGAGGGACACTTTTTACCCTGACCTTTGGTTAACTGAGTACTTAGTCATATAGGGGTGATTTGACTGCGGCATCTATTGTGTGTCTTATATATATATATATATATATATATATATGTGTGTATATATATATATATAGCAACTGTAAATATTACTGTATGTTCATTTGCATGTCTTAGACAGGTCTGCAACCCTGTCTTTCCATGCTGTTTTAAACACAGCTTTTAGACAGAGGCTGGGATGAGATGCAAAGCCATTAAACCATCATTTGCATGTCATTTCCCAGAATCCCTTGCTGCAGTGGAAGCGCGGTATGCTGGGCAATAATGGGAAAGACAGGGTTGCAGACCTGTCTAAGACATGCAAAGGAACATACAGTAATATTTACAGTTGCTTTATGCTTTACTGTGGAGGGTTTTTGTCACTTTTTTACCCACTATAACCTTAATAATTGTGGTGATTACCTAGTGTATAGTCTCAAAACCAGCTTAGCCATTACAACCAACCTCACACTGATGATACCCACCAAGGTTGAAACATGTCTGTGAGTGGGTTTAATGGCTTTGCATCTCATCCCAGCCTCTGTCTAAAAGCTGTGTTTAAAACAGCATGCATTGGCTTGAGGATCTGCTTGTGTAATATGAGCTTGAGACAAAATGTGGCACTGAGTGCTCATTTGCATGTCATTTCCCAGAATCACTTGCTGCAGTGGAAGCACTGTATGCTGGGTGATAATGGGGAAAGACAGGGTTGCAGACCTGCCTAAGACATGCAAATGAACATATAGTAATATTTACAGTTGCTTTAATCTTTACTGTGGAGGGTTTTGGTCACTTTTTTTACCCACCATAGCCTTAATAATTGTGGTGATTATATATGTATATGTATATGTAAATATATATATGTATATTGATTTATACTACTTAACTATTATAATCCTTTCCTATTTATAAACTTTTCTCTCCTTTTCAATGTCTTTCACTCTTTATTTCTCCCCATCTCTCTTGCACACTTTCACCCCTGCCCCAGTCATTGTCAGTCACCCCTGCCCCAGTCAGTGTCAGTCACTCACCCACCCACCCAGTCACCCCTGCCCCACGCAGCCACTCACCCAGCCAGCCACTCACCCAGCCACTCACCCAGCCAGCCACTCACCCAGCCAGCCACTCACCCAGCCTCTCTCTCTCTGTGTATCACCCACCCTCTGTGTGTGTCACCCACCGTTTCTCTCCTCTGTCTCCCCCACACTCTCTCTCTCCCCCACACTCTCTCTCTCTCCCCCACACTCTCTCTCTCCCCCCACACTCTCTCTCTCTCTCCCCCCACACACTCTCTCTCTGCCCCCCCCCCACTCTCTCTCTCTCTCCCCCCACACTCTCTCTCTCCCCCAACATTCTCTCTCTCTCTCCCCCCACACTCTCTCTCTCTCTCTCCCCCACACACTCTCTCTCTCCCCCACATTCTCTCTCTCCCCCACACTCTCTCCCCCACACTCTCTCTCCCCCACACTCTGTCTCCCCCACACTCTCTCTCTCCCCCACACTCTCTCTCTCCCTCACACTCTCTCTCTCCCCCACACTATCTCTCTCTCCCCCCACACTCTCTCTCTCTCCCCCCACACTCTCTCTCTCTCCCCCACACTCTCTCTCGCCCCACCACTCTCTCTCTCCCCCCACACTCTCTCTCTCTCCCCCCACACTCTCTCTCTCTCTCTCCCCACACTCTCTCTCTCTCCCCCACATTCTCTCTCTCTCCCCCACACTCTCTCTCTCCCCCACACTCTCTCTCCCCCACACTCTCTCTCTCCCCCACACTCTCTCTCCCCCACACTCTCTCTCTCCCCACCACTCTCCCTCTCCCCCACACTCTCTCTCCCACTCTCTCTCTCCCCCACACTCTCTCTCTCCCCCACATTCTCTCTCTTTCCCCGACACTCCCCCACACTCTCTCTCTCCCCCACACTCTCTCTCTCTCCCCTACACTCTCTCTCTCCCTCACACTCTCTCTCTCCCCCACTCTCTCTCTCTCCCCCACACTCTCTCTCTCTCCTCCACACTCTCTCTCTCTCCCACACTCTCTCTCCCCCACTCTCTCTCCCCAACACTCTCTCTCCCCCACACTCTCTCTCTCTCCCCCACACTCTCTCTCTCCCCCACACTCTCTCTCTCTCCCCCACACTCTCTCTCTCTCCCCCCACCCTCTCTCTCTCTCTCCCCCCACCCTCTCTCTCTTTCTCCCCCCACACACTCTCTCTCTCTCTCCCACCCTCTCTCTCTCCTCTCTCTCCCCCACACTCTCCCTCTCCCCCACACTCTCTCTATCCCCCACACTCTCTCTCTTTCTTTCCCCGACTTTCCCCCACACTCTCTCTCTCCCCCACACTCTCTCTCTCTCTCCCCCACACTCTCTCTTTCTCTCCCCCACACTCTCTCTCTCTCTCTCCCCCACACTCTCTCTCTCTCCCCCACACTCTCTCTCTCTCTTTCCCCGACTTTCCCCCACACTCTCTCTCTCCCCCACACACTCTCTCTCTCTCCCCCACACTCTCTCTTTCTCTCCCCCACACTCTCTCTCTCTCTCCCCCACACTCTCTCTCTCTCCCCCACACTCTCTCTCTCTCTCCCCCACTCTCTCTCTCCCCCACACTCTCTCTCTCTCCCCCACACTCTTTCTCTCTCTCCCCCACACTCTCTCTCTCTCCCCCACTCTCTCTCTCTCTCTCTCTCTCCCACACTCTCTCTCTCTCCCCCACTGTCTCTCTCTCTCCCCCACACTCTCTCTCTCTCCCCCACTCTCTCTCTCTCCCCCAAACTCTCTCTCCCCCACACTCTCTCTCTCTCCCCCACACTCTCTCTCCCCCACACTCTCTCTCCCCCACACTCTCTCTCCCCCACACTCTCTCTCCCCCACACTCTCTCTCCCCCACTCTCTCTCTCTCTCCCCCACACTCTCTCTCTCTCCCCCACACGCTCTCTCTCCCCCACACTCTCTCTCTCTCCCCCACACTCTCTCTCTCTCCCCCACACTCTCTCTCTCTCCCCCACACTCTCTCTCTCTCCCCCACACTCTCTCTCTCCCCAACACTCTCTCTCTCTCCCCCACACTCTCTCTCTCTCTGTCACTCACACTCTGGATCTGGATCTCTTATTTACCCTATATATCTTAACTGCCCTATACTACACAGAAATCTTAACTGCCCTATACTGCTTTCTTCCAGATCTGACTCAAGCTTCACACGGAAGACATCGGAACCCCCCTCCCCCCCCCCTAACCCAGAAGACAGGTAGGGAACACCTCCCCTCCAATGTATAACATTGCGGGAATGAGGGTACCTGGACATTGAGGGACTGCGGATCAGGTAAGATCCCAAGTGGCTGCTTTAGATATTGTGAAGCGGGGGCATCCAGACATTGGTTAAGGGGTTCAGGAAACTAGTCATTCACACCTGGCTTTTAATTCTAGATCCGACATTTACGCACACACACGTAACAAGGACTAAGGGGCCTATGCAGAGAGCAGCGAATTTTTAAATTGGCGAATTTATTAAAAAGTAGCTTTTTTGGAGAGTTTTAATCTCCATATGCAGAAAAGTGCGAATTCTGCTATGTTTAACATGGATGCGTGTGGCGAGTTTAAATTGGCGAGATGCGCGCTTCAGAAATGTGTAAAAACAAATTCGCGCCTTTTTTTTCCCTTTGCAATGGCCGCGAGCGGCAGCTTCTTGCCAGTTTTTTCTGGCGAGGCAAAAAGGAGACAATCGCGCCATTTTATTGGCGCGAACAGCCGCTAGATGCCGTTCGCGCCTCTCTGCATACGGATATTTTTAAAACTGGCGAGATTGAGGTTCTCGCCAGCCGCGAGGCGAGTTTTACAAATAGAAAAGAAAAATTGGCGCGTTTTTTCGGAACTCGCCATTTTCTGCTGCTTTCTGCGCGATTTTCTCCAAAAAATGGCGAATTTTGAAATAGCGCTGCTCTCTGCATAGGCCCCAAATTGTAGTATAATGTAATACAATAAATACATTTGTCAAAACCGAATGTTGTTCTGACTAGAATTTATTAAATGTATTTTATTTATATATTTTATTTTAAAGCGGGGTTGGGGGGCGGGGCAAGGGCGGGGTTGGGGGGCGGGACTAGGTGGCGAGTAGATTTTTGGGTGATTTGTCGAACACTATGTATATGTATATGTATATGTAAATATATATATGTATATTGATTATACTACTTAACTATTATAATCCTTTCCTATTTATAAACTTTTCTCTCCTTTTCAATGTCTTTCACTCTTTATTTCTCTCACGTTTACACTATTTTCTTTCTCTCCGTCTCTCTTGCACACTTTCATATTCATTTGATCAGTTTCTAATTATTTTCTCTTTTTTGACTCCCTTTTATCTTTGTTTCCAACTCCTGCTCCGATCTGTCACGTCCAGATTCTTCACTGCCACCAGCTGTCTCTTCTTTTTAAAAATCTACCTGATAGTTCCACATTCTCTTGTTGCTGAGGCAACCCTGGCCGGGCTCGAATGGTCACATGACCATGGATACATGTGACTCCTTGTCTGGGGCACTACATATGCTTGTTTATTCTGTTTCACAGATTATTACTATTTATATTACTGTAACATGTATATTGTCAGAATACCATATACGTTAATGTAGCCCTGGTTCCTAGCGAACGCAGGCCACTACCATATGCTGTATTACCTGTAGGCTCACAGGGTCTGAGCCTCTGCCACGGAGAGCCTCAGGTACACACAATACCTATAACTTGGTGCAGCGCCTCCACCTGCGACAGCTTCCGCCCGAGGGGAAGTGGGTCTTCGCAGGACTTATGTACATAACACACACACACAGCAATATCCCTTAACCAATTAACTTTACTTGCAGTAACCATATGTTAGACCAACAGGTGTCCCTCCCTAGAGGAGACACTATACTCGGCGTCTCGCCGAACGCTCACCCTCCCTTCTCCTTTCACCGGGTGATCCCACCCAGTGTCCAGTTCCCCTTGGGAATAGTTCTCCTACCCTCAAGTGAGTCAATGAATGTATATGTATGTGACTGCGCAGCCACGTGTCCTGAGTGAATGATGGTACCGTTGGTGCACTTTAGAATTACCTGCCGGGCCCTCCAGTACCCGGTGTGGCTACAATCTTCACAAAGGATCAGCGAGGTGTAGATGATGTCACCCGTAGGTGTCTAGGGCGATCCCACCCAGACACGCTGCAGCTTGATAGCGGGGTCTGCGCCCAGACCTCCCGCCAACTTAGAACTGTCCCGGTGGTGTTAGTGTGGCAATAAAGGGAACCGGAACCTAACTATGGCCAGTCCCTAGCTCCACTTGTCTCTATGGGGACTCAGGGCCTAACTGGGCCTGGGGCATGCGGCCTAGGTAGGGGGCGGTCTGCCTCCCCACACCGAAGCTCCTTCTCCTCTCCAACCAAATCTGACCTCACGTGCGCGCAACCACTTCCTTTTCCTCCTTGCCTCGCAACTCTTTGCTCCAGGCGCATCACGGGGACCCCCGGGGGCTGCTGGGACCCGTTGTGCTCTACCTCCTTCACAGGCTTTTCCTCACCCTCGCTCTGCGCATGCGCAACCTCTGCTAGGCTAAGTCGGCGCTGACGCCAACCACAACATGGCGGCTCCCTATGCGGAACCTCCGTTATCGGAGTGTTCCCTAACTGCAGCATACCCACCCATAACAACAAAAAGGGTGGAAAGAGGGTCCCGGCTACATCATCCCCCCTGTGGATTCCAACGTCCCCGCTTGGACGATACCTTAAACTGGCACAACGTTATATAATGGAAAATGCCTAACATAACATTCTTCCTCTAAATCAGATTGTACATCTCGCTAAACATCACAATTGCTGATTTCACTCGATTGCGAGCCCACTGCTGAGCCTCATAGTGGGGTGCCCCAAACTGATCGTAGGCCATCCTCATTGGAGGTTGCCCATTCCTCTGACTTTGCCTTAACTGCTGTTCGGTCACTCCCGCGGGAGAGTGACTATCTGAGTCTTGCACCTGGAGTTCTTCCCTTGAGGGGATTGCGATCTCTACATTGTCATGAATGGGTACGAAGCACGGGCTCAGCGGGTCCAATACTGAATCTTCTGGAGCCCCCCCCTTGGGCGAGTGCTCCCGGAGCCCTTCACCCGAAGCTCCGCCGGGAGGTGCTCTCTGTTGAGGGCCCCTTTGAGAGGTTCCCTCTTGTGGATCTTCCGGAACATCGGAGTTCCCTGACTCTTCTTCTTCCATTGATATCTCCCCATCCAACGAGGATGACGGCCATTCCAAATCCCACTCCTCCACTCGGGGAATAGGGAGTAAATGATTCCGATGCCAGGTCTTCACCTGGCCCTCCGAGTCTTTAATGCGGTAGACTGGAAGGCCGGGCATTTGAGAGGCTACCTCGTACACTCCCTCCCGCCATCAGTCAGCCAACTTATGTTTCCCCGGTACTCCCAGGTTAAGGAGAAGCACTGCATCGTCAGGTTTAATGTCTCTGTGTTTAACTTTATGATCATTCCGCCTTTTATTCCCGGCATTCAGTTTTTTGGTGGACTTCTCGGCTTGTAGGTAGGCCCGTTGCAGATTCTCTTGCAATCGCTGCACATAGCGGAAATGTGTAGTATTATGCACTCCATCGGTGGAGACTCTCAAACGTATGTCCACAGGCAGTCTAGCTTCTCGGCCAAACATGAGAAAGTAGGGTGAGAACCCGGTGGAATCGTGTCGCGTGCAATTGTAAGCATGCACTAATGTTTCCACATGCCGACTCCATTCAGACTTTTGCACCCCCGTTAACGTTCCTAACATGTCTAGTACGGTACGGTTGAATCGTTCCGGCAGTGCATCCCCTTCGGGGTGGTATGGAGTAGTGCGGGACTTATTGATATGCAAGCGTTTCAGCAGTTCTTTTATTAACTTGCTTTCGAAGTCTCTTCCTTGATCTGAATGGAGGCTTTGAGGAAGCCCATAATGCATGAAGTACTTCTCCCAGAGCACCTTGGCCACCGTAATGGCTTTTTGATCTTTGGTCGGAAAGGCCTGGGCGTACCGGGTATAGTGATCCGTGATGACCAACACATTCCCTATGCCTCGGCTATCAGGTTCGATACACAGGAAGTCCATACATACTAAGTCCATGGGTCCCGTACTTTTTAAGTGGCCCATTGGGGCGGCCCTGGTGGGTAAGGTCTTCCTCTGAATACACCGCACACACCGTCGGCAGTGATACTCTACTGCTTCTCTCATCTTTGGCCAGAAAAACCTATCTCTCACTAGTCCAAAAGTCTTGTCTAACCCCAAATGCCCGTGTTCATCGTGTAGAGCCTTCAGTACCAAGTTGTAGTCTTTTTGGCAGTACTAATTGTCTTCTGTTCGGGTGATTATGATACTCCACAACTCGATATAGCAAATTGTCTCGTATTTCGAATTTGTCAGCTTTCCGCATCAGTAGAGCTCCTACATCCCCCGGGGCCTGTCGGAGGAGGGCCGGGCGATTTTGTCGGATGGCATAACGAATGGCACCTGCGACCGGGTCTTGTTCTTGGTATCGTACCATATCTTTCCAGGCTATGATCTTGTCTGGAGTAACATGCATACCACTGGGGTCTCGATAGGCTTCCGGGATAGCATTTGATGTACACCCTAGAGAGTCAGCCACTCGTAATTCAGAGAATGCCACTTGGTCATTGACTATGGCAGCTGTACAACATAGGGCCCTTATTCCGGGTCCCGGAATTTCTTCCCACTGATCTTCGTCGGGGGTAGTGGCCAGTCCTGGTCGCCTAGACAGGGCGTCCGCTCCAATGTTCAGGGGGCCTGGCTTGTATTTCAAGGTGAAAGTGTAATTGAATAGAGCGGCCAACCAGCGATGCCCGGCCACGTCGAGTTTGGCGGAGGTCATGATGTAGGTGAGGGGATTATTGTCGGTCCGCACCTCGAACGACACACCGTAGAAGTAATCACGAAGTTTGTCCACAATGGCCCACTTGAGGGCCAAGAACTCGAGTTTGTGCACGGGGTAGTTCTGCTCACTGACAGTAAGACTGCGGCTGATATACGCTACAGGTCACAATCCCTCGGGATATTTTTGATGTAATAATGCTCCTAGGCCGTTGAGGCTAGCATCCACATGTAATATATACGGTTGTTCGGGGTTGGCATAGGCCAGCACGGGGGCCGCAGTCAGACTCTGTTTCAGATCCGTAAAGGCTTGTTCACACTCGGGTGTCCATTTGTCCCCGAAGGACTGTCGGGCAGGTGTGGCCTTCCGGCCTGTGTCCTCTGGATATATTTTGAGGAGGCCGTTGAGGGCTTTGGCCCGTCTGGAATACCCCTCCACAAACCTGCGATAGTAGCCGCAGAACCCCAGGAACGACTGCAACTCCCCCACATTGTCAGGGTGGGGCCAATTGACAACAGCTTCTATCTTGGCGGGGTCCGTGGCAATTCCCTCGCCGTTCACTATGTGTCCCACGTAAGTCACCGATGTCCGGCAGAAACGGCATTTATCCAAGGAGAGTTTGAGCCCTTCTTGCGCTAATCGGTCAAGTACTTTCAAGAGTCGAGCCTCGTGCTCTTCCAGGGTTTTCCCGAAGACTATGATGTCGTCTAAATACATGAGGCATTCTCGGGGGTTCAAGTCACCTAGAGTCTTCTCCATTAGCCGCTGGAAGGTGGCGGGGGCACCACATATGCCTTGGGGCATACGGGTGAATTGATAGAACCCTAGGGGGCAAACGAACACCGTCTTCCCTTGATCCTCTGGGTTCATAGGTACTTGGTAGTAGCCGGACCGAAGGTCCAGTACACTGAACCATTGGCTCCCATGTAGGGTATCCAGGATTTCTTCTATGCGGGGAAGATTATACTGGTCCGGTACCGTTCGATTGTTCAGTGTCCGGTAGTCAACACATAACCTCACGGTCCCAATCTTCCTTCACACGACCACTATGGGTGAGGCGTAAGGGCTTCGTGATTCCGTGACAATTCCGGCTTCTTCCATTTCATTGATCGCAGCTTGTACATCCTCTATGTCACTAGGGGCTAGCCGACGGGAACGCTCCCGGAAGGGTTTGGTATCAGTCATCCGCATGGTGTGTTGGGCGTTGCGGCTACACCCCACATCCATTTCCCTAGTAGAGAATACTGATCGCCTTTCTTCCAGCTGTACTCGTAATCGTTCTTTCCAGGCGTCCGACAGTCCGGAGGAACCAAAGTCAAAATCTAACGGCGATCCGGGTTCGTACACTCTGGTAGTCTTTACCTGTACGGCTTCGTCCACCGAGCTGACGGGGTAAATTCTCCCTATTCGCTGTCCCGTGTCGATGGCCATGGGGAAGGGCAAAAGATTCTGCACCATCACAAAAATTCGACAGGGAATGGCTGTTGGCCAATCCCGGAATTCCGGCACTAGCCGATATCCTCGGCGGACATCTTCTTCGGGTGTGCTTTCTAAAGAAAACAGCTGCTCCTCGTCTACTCGTTCAGGCAGGTACCCTCTGCGTCTCGCCGGGTAAGAGTCTGGTCAACCCTCCCCGCCCGCAGAACAACAGTGCGTAGTCCTCTGAGGGGGATAGGGGAAGATCTGGGTCCACCTGGACCAGCTGCAACTGTAGGCTGGACATGGGCAGTTCGTTAGCTTCGTGTAGATAGGCCCGGATGACGGCTTGTACAATGTCCACATTCGTGCCTAGGATGATCGGGTACTTAGGTGTATCTTTGGGTTCGGAGCACACTAAGGCATCCACCTTCATGGGGTGAGACTTCCCCGTGTTGAGCTGCTGTATCTCCAGATCCACGGTCACCAGCCCGTCGATGGGGTAGTCATCATTGCTTAAGCATCGTACTTTGATATGCCCTGCCACTCTCAGAGGCCGCTTCTGGAGGTGTCGATCATAGAACCCCCCGATATATGATGGTGACTTGAGACCCCGTGTCCAGCAGTGCGGAGGAGTAAATCCCGTCCACTAACACCCGGATCAGCGCTACCGGTCCCACGCGGTTACCCTCCTCTTCGTAGTCCTCACCACTTTGGGTGGACACCGGAGTTTCTGGGCCGACCGCATACACACCGCAGACCATGGCCTGGGGCGTGAACTTCTTGGGTGACGGGCTTCGGTGGCGAGACTCTCCCATCCGACAATCGTAGGAGATATGTCCTTTCTTCCCGCATTTGTAGCAGGACATATCCCGGGGTGGGGTACGGCAGTCATACGGAGGCGAGGTTCGTCCAGCGTATTTCGGCCGTTTGACCTGGTTTGTCCGGTGGGTCCTCCTTCTTTTCAGCACTTCTTTTTGGCTTAGTGCTGCTGACTGCTTTAGCCTTCTGGGGGGAGTGAAGCATAAGATGCGTCTCATGCTCTTTGACTTGCTGCAAGAGTTTGATAAACGAGGGAGGGGGCCCTCGAGTTAGGTTGTCGGAATGTTTGCTATAGGGTGAGTAGGACTGGACCCTCGTAGGTGTTGTATGCAGAGGTATTCGTCCATCTGGGAGACGGCCACATATTTATGATGCAGCGGGGCCCAAGGGAGATTTGCACTTGGTGTATATAGGCAGACAGGTCTTCACCATCCTTTTGATTGATGGCATAGTATTTGGCCCACAAGGCCCCATCATCCTCGGTCACGCTATAGGCCTCAACTAGGAACTCGATCATCATACGAGCGGTTAGGTCGGGGTACTGCTCTCGATGAATGCTGATCAATGTGGACGCTGGGGGTCGTAAGCACTCCATGAGTCGTTGCCGTTTCACCACGTCGGTGCAAGATCATTCCTCCATTACTCCCCTAGTGCGCTCCTTCCACGGGTCTATCCCATCCTCTCCCGTGGGCACAGGTAGCGTCCCCGAGAAGGCCTTTAATTTCCGGTAGCTTTGTGAATGCGTGGCTAAGGTAAGTGCTTCTACTAACGGTGGTAAGCTGGAGGGGGCGGTTAACTGGTCTATCTTGTCATTGAGTTTCTGCAGCATATCCCTACGCACCCCTACTTCGGCGGATGCGCTAGACCCGGGATAGCTAGATTCTGACCGACAGCTAGCCGCCTCGCTCGCGGGATAGTGAGCAAAAGAAGTGTGGGGTCGTCGTCATCTAGTTCCCCCACAGGAGGGTCCCGAAGTGGATAGACAAAAGGGCTGCCGCCAGGTGGAGCATCGGGCAGCGGCAGATATTGAGGGACGGCAGGTTCTAGTACTACTAGGTCTCGCCGGCAATCTACTAGCAAGGTGTTCCATTTAGCATCTTGGTCTATGAGCACATCTACTAGGCAGGCTTTGGCAAAACCCGGTAGTTGTCGTAGGGCCATTTGCAAAGTCTCTAAAGGTAAGGCCATGGGTTCTCGTGTCACAGCTACTGTGCGGCGGGCAGGCGTGCGCATTTGCCGCGCCCAGTCGTGTATTTCCTGATGGGAAGGAAGGGCCATTGTGGCGGTAATTTTGTCTTAAGGGACACCCCAGGTCTAAGATCTCAGCAGCGCCTCCAAATTGAGCCCTGGTTCCTAGCGAACACAGGCCACTACCATATGCTGTATTACCTGTAGGCTCACAGGGTCTGAGCCTCTGCCACGGAGAGCCTGGGGTACACACAATACCTATAACTCGGTTCAGCGCCTCCACCTGCGACAGCTTCCGCCCGAGGGGAAGTGGGTCTTCGCAGGACTTATGTACATAACACACACACACACAGCAATATCCCTTAACCAATTAACTTTACTTGCAGTAACCATATATGTTATACCAACAGGTGTCCCTCCATGGAGGAGACACTATACTCTGCGTCTCGCCGAACGCTCACCCTCCCTTCTCCCTTCACCGGGTGATCCCACCCCGTTTCCAGTTCCCCTTCGGAATAGTTCTCCCACCCTCAAGTGAGTCAATGAATGTGTATGAGTGTGACTGCGCAGCCACTGTGCCCTGAATGAAGAATGGTACCGTTGGTGCACTTTAGAATTACCTGCCGGGCACTCCAGTACCCGGTGCAGCTACAATCTTCACAAAGGATCAGCGAGGTGTAGATGACGTCACCCGTAGGTATCTAGGGCGATCCCACCCACAAACGCTGCGTCTTGATCGCGGGGTCTGCGACCAGACCTCCCGCCAACTTAGAACTGTCCCGGTGGTGTTAGTGTGGCAATAAAGGGAACCGGAACCTAACTATGGCCAGTCCCTAGCTCCGCTTGTCTCTACGGGGACACATGGCCTAACTGGGTCTGGGGCATGCGGCCTAGGTAGGGGGCGGTCTGCCTTCCCACACCGAAGCTCCTTCTCCTCTCCAACCAACTCTGATCTCACGTGCGCGCAACCACTTCCTTTTCCTCCTTGCTTCGCACCTCATTGCTCCAGGCGCATCACGGGGACCCGCGGGGGCTGCTGGGACCCGTTGTGCTCTACCTCCTTCACAGGCTTTTCCTCACCCTCGCTCTGCGCATGCGCAACCTCTGCTAGGCTAAGTCTGCGCTGACGCCAACCACAACATGGCGGCTCCCTATGCGGAACCTGCGTTATCGGAGTGTTCCCTAACTGCAGCATACCCACCCATAACAACAAAAAGGGTGGAAAGAGGGTCCCGGCTACATCAATTACCTCCTTAAGTAATATACAGCTTGTTTGTTCCATGGCATACATTTAATTTGACCTGCCTACAGTGGAGTCAGCAAGCTTGTTATACTTTATTCCATGTACTTAAAATATCTAGTACATTGTGAATGTTACGAACGACACACCTGTGAGCATGTGACTTGTATATGTGACAAGGGTTTATACACACAGCTATCTAGCTGATCCACTTTTCACATCCGCAAGGTCCCACAAATTAGTAATATCTACCCTCAATCCGTCACAATATATATCTTTACTCGTTGCCACCACCAAAGAGATATCGAGATTCACTTGCAGAGTCTTTGGTCCCTGTTTATTAAGAAAAATATGCACTTAACATACAAAAATCTATTGTAGCAAAATGTGTCTGAAAATGTAATTACGCTCTTCAAAATGTGCAAAGTTCAATTAGAGCTCAAAGCATTACTTATTACATTTTAGATTTAATATACAAAATAGTACAGTGCTTAGTTACAGAAAAAAAAGATTACAAAAACATACAGTACCATAAATGCAGACAGTTTCAGCAAATAAAATGATATAATAAACAGAAGTCCCTAACATGCATCACCATATATTTGGGTTCTCACAAAGGGTCTTGAGTGGAAAATGAGATTTCACGTGACATAGCATTGACACTCTCTTCGTTGGAAATCTAATTTCATATCTCAATTGCATGGCTTATATCCTAAACTTCCTGCATTAGAATTTGCATAATCCAACCTTCTGGGCGTAACTCTATCCTTTCTTTCTTTCTTTCTTTCTTTCTTTCTTTCTTTCTTTAACTGTCATAAGGTCACTTTGGTTCTACATGGGACTTACTCTTGTACCCATTAAATATGTCACTGTCATTAGGTTACTTTGATCCTACATGAGAATGATGACCCTTTAACCCAATAAATATATGAGTGTCATTATGTCACTTTGGGCCTACATGGAACTAGATGTTTACCCATTAAACATGTAATTTTTCTTAGTTGACTTTGGTTTTATATGAGATGACCATTTAAAGCAGGGGTCCAAGTTGTCGTTCCCCCCCCCCCCTTTAATATGTGTATCAATACAATCCACACAATGATAAGTACTTCGCTAAATTGCCGATCGATCTGTTCTCTTGTGATCAATCGGCGAAGATTCGACTCGGGATTCACTAAATGACTGTCAGTACAGCAGAAGAGGACTAAAGATGCAAAGTTCTGTGGGGAAGATCATGTGACCAGACAGACACCAGATACAATTGGTGCACTGCTAGAGAGAGGCAGGGATCCAAAAAGGGGTGAGCCAGAGGAGGGGGATGGGACTTTGTAAATGGTTGCTATAGAAATAAAAATGCTTGTTACATTATAATACATTTAAAAAGTCATAAAGAAAAGTGTTTAAAAAATGCTACACGTATTTTCTCATAGTACAGAACTGATTTATAATGAAAAAAATGCAGACACACACATGTAGAATATTGCTTGGTCTGCAGCTTTAACCCATTAAATACGTCACTTTCATTCGGTTGTACATACGAATGGCCCTTTGACTCAGTAAACATATCATAATTAAGATGTCACTTTGCTCCTACATGTCACTGACCCTTTGAGTAATCACTCAATCAGAATGTCCACGGTAAGAAGTAAAGTTCAAAATAGATTCAGGTCAGTTATTTCAAATAGCAGAGATTACCCGGTGTATTTTCTAACCACACAATCCACAGCTTTTAGAAGGAACGCATTACTCCCTGCCCTGCTGGCTATAAGTGGGATTTTACAATGGACTGTTCAATATTAATAATTCAGATTAACACACTTAATATTTCCAGCACAGCATTTTGCATTAGGGTTATTTATTCAAATATTCATATTATGGATCTTTAAAAAAAAAATATATATATATATATATATATATATATATATATATATATATATATATATATATATATATATATATAAAATGTGTTTTAAAAGTGCAGTTCTACTTGGCTCACGTGAATATTGTAAAGCAAAAATGAACTGCAAAATTCCTCGCTATTCCCCGCTCTTACGTTATACAGTGTGGTCAGGCTACAGACTGTTGCTATCAGTATTTCATTTAAATATGTATGAGTTTGGTTTACATCTGTGTACTGCCCCCTAGTGAGGTTCTGGACCTGGGTCAGTCCGGGAAAAGAAAGCGGCTTACAACGCTCCTGTTTGCCGGGGGCAGAGTCATTTCGCTCTGCAATAGTCCTATGTGTTATGTTGATAAAACACCCTTGTTATAATAAAAGGACCCAGCGTATTCACTGAAATAGAAAGACAACACACAAACTAGATAGAAACAAGAAAAAACACTTTTAACTATCCATTTTTTACGTGGTTTCCATGCAGCTATTTGCTGCTGCATTTCACAGTTTGTACAGCTACGTTTGGGACAAGGAAGTGCAGAATTTGTGAGTAACTTAAAGCAGCAGTCCAAGCTGCCGGTTTTTTTTGTAATTATTTCATATTCCCCTCCCCCCTTTAATATGTGCATTAATACAATCCACAATGATAAGTAATTAGCTGCGTTGCCAATCGATCCGTTCTCCTGTAATCGATTGTCGAATATTCGGCTCGGGCGTACACTAAATGACTGCAGAGGAGTATCCTGTTTCTGAAGAGGAAGGGGATGTAACTTTGTCAATGGTTGCTATAGAAACTAAAAAAACTTGTGACATTATAATCCATTAAAAGGGTCATTCAGACACATAGGATAAACCTCAATAATGATTATTATTAATATCATCACCTCCTGTGTCATCACACAGATATTTATGAGACTATTTATATTATTATTGTTATGATGATTATTTGAGCTTAATCCCACTCTCCGCAGCCTTCCCAGTCACTGCCTGCTGGCTATATCCTTCACTTGTGGTTGGAGAGTCTCGCCCCGCCACCTCGTGCTTGCCTTTCTCCCTCCACGGGATCCACTCTCCTCTCTGCGGTATGAGCTGAGGCCTCTCCTCCTCCAGCCCCCTACATTCCAGGCCACTATGACACGGCGCAACCCATCGCTCAGTAAGCAGGCACTACCTATCCTGCTCGCGGTGAGGCGGGTGCTGCTGATTCATTGGCCACTGTAGGGATTGAGGGGGCGAGGTTAGACGTACCCGCACTCAGGAGGTTCCCTCCCATCACTCCAGCCTCCAAGGTTGTGGAAGGAGCGGGAAGGGCGGGGTGATGGAAATGTCAACTCAACTCGGCGCGATCTCAAACAGGGGGCCCCAATGAATATTGGTACTTCGGGCACGTGCCCCCATCTTAGACTGCGGCCCCGCTAGCACTGACCGCGCTCATGCTTGAGAGCAGTGACGTTGCCATCTCTCCAAGCATGGGTGCCGGGTGTCCTGGCTATTTCGAAAGCACGCGCGGGGGGTGGGTATTGCGGGCAAGTTGAGTGCGCTCGAAAGTTAATTTTTATGTTTTACCCAAGCGCCAAGCGTGGGTGAGCATGCATGCACACCACGTGAGCAGGGACTTACACAAAGATTTGTGCAACTAAAAGCGTCAAGCACTACGCGCTCAGCTCGGTCAGCACCAGTGGGGCCACAGCCTAAATCTTTTCCTGCTTCTCCTCCTCCTCTTCTCCGGACTCCCCGCAGGATATTTTCCAAAGGAGTATTGGATCCCAGTATTCCACCTGAGGCTTTCCACTGTCCTGTACATCTTGCTGGCTCAGAGAGGTACCCCAAGGATAGAATGTTGAGAGGACATCTCTGCCCCCGATTCCCTCTGTCTCCTCTATCTGGAAGAATGAAAAGGGGAAAGGTGAGGAAGGAAGGGGAGAAGAGAAGGGAGAAAGGGGTGAAAGGAGGCAGGGGGAGGTACTAAAGTGGGGGGAGGAAGAAGAAAGTGGAGAAGACTACAGTGAGAGGAGAAAGAAAGAAAGGATAAGAGTGGTGAGAACAGAGAAGAGTTGAAGAAGAATGGCGAGGTAGAGATGCAGCAGCATGGGGAAAACATGGGGGCAGGTGCTGTAATCCCGATCTCTCTCTCTCTCTCTCTCTCTGCCTCAGTATAACAGTTTTCAAAATGTAGTTTTTAATTTACTCTTGCTATTTATTATTTATTTATTAGTGCATCGTACCGTGCTCGTTCATCGTGCCATAACACTACGTTGTGCATGGCACACAACGCTCATGACCCCGTGCTACATCGTCTCACTTATTTTAGTCCTTCCTAGTTGACACCTCTGCTCTTTAAGTCGGGTCTCTGAATGTTTCATCCAAATCCTCGACAAATGGACTGTTATGCCCTGATGAAGTACCTTTGGAGTACGAAACGCGTGGGGAATTCTGGGTAGCAGAGACGTCACTCCCAGCTCTCCACTTGCACCATCAGTCCATTGGAGGTCCCTTGCAGGTCACCGGCTAACTCCTGGTAGATTGGGACTCCTTCCACTTACGGACTGTGACTGGGGTCAGCCTGTATTTACTCACATGTAAGTGGAAATTGAATTGTTAATGTTTTAATTCAATTTTTTTTATATTCCCCTCTGTGCACTTTTTTCTTTTATTTCTGTGTGCACATAGACTGTTTGCTAGAGATCTGTCCGGACACTCATACAGACCATTAAAAAGAAGCCATGTCTGGGTAAAACCAGACTTACGGCAGCCATACCCAAAACTCACTAATTCCAGTTATCGGAGGTTGATGTCTCGGTAAATGTGTATGTTTGTAACATGAAACACAATTACCAGGAGGACAATATGTGTGGATTTGTTTAACTACTGGGTTAACAGAGATGTCAACCTCTGGAGGAGCAAAATCTATAAGATCTGGGCCCAAGACACAGCATTGTAATGGGGGAAAAAATCGATGATTTTATCAGTGAAATCCTATTGAAGTCTAAGAGACCATTAATGCTGCCGATGCAGTGAAACGCACCCCAAATGAGTTAGACAGAAAATCAGTAAGAGTTGACAGATCTGCGTTAATAAATGACCCAGTAAATGGTCCGCTCATTAATCTTCATGCTTAAGCCTCCTGGCTGAAAATCATTGCCACAAATAAACTCAGAAGTAAAGCTGAACAGCCCAGATTTTTCATTGAGAAATGCGTTATTTTGTTTATTATTGATTTATTTTCTTGCCATTTGTCATCATCAGTGGCTGTCTGGTCTACCTGAAGGACTGTGAAGGATTTCTATAATTAAAGGAAAATACAGAAAAGCAAGAAATACAGAAGATTTCTGCTGCCTTTTTGATATATATATATTTTTTTTATTGTTTTCTCTGAAACTCTTGCATTTAAACATGATACATATTTGTGTATTATGTATGTATATATATATATATATATATATAATATATATATACATACATATATACACATTATATACATATATATATACACACACACACACACACACACCCCTCTGGGTGATTTGCCCTGCTACCTGGTGTGTAGTGCTGGTACCTGCTGGCTTACAGGATACTTAGGTGTCCGCCGATGGTAGTGGGGAAATCAAGACAGGCTTTAGGGGTGTCAGCTGGTTCTTTCTCGCATTGGCGTCAGCGCCTCCTGCAGGCTCCAGGAGTTCTGGAAGCAGCCCCTGAGGAAGAACTCTCTTCCCCCGGACAGACTGCTGCACGCCCAGGCAGAAGTATATTTTAACAAGAGGGATCTTTATTCTCACAGCATATAACAGCATACACTGGGTATCTTAGGCCTCCAACCTCCAGATGGTCCCTGGACTCGCACCCCCAGCCATGGACACCAAGGGCGGTCTGAACTCCTCCCTTACTCCCTGATAGAGTAAGGGGTATGGTACTCACCCCCACTCCGCAAGGGGAGGGGACAGAAGGTGCCAGAGCCCTGAACAATAAAATTAATTAAATGAATGAGACCAGTCTAAACAATCCTACATGTTTTGTAGCGAACTACTTCGTCAGGGACCCCTGATGAAGGAGTTCGGAACGAAACATGTAGGATTGTTTATACTACATTGGACACTCTCCTGCAATACTACCAGCATCTTTGATCCTGCTTGCGCTAGCCACGGGACTTTCGTTTACTTCACTGATCACTGGGGGGGTCCATTGTGGACCTATAGCGTGTTGAGGTGATGCCAGAGTCCTGGTCGGTGAGTGTGGCGAATCGGAAGCTTTGCTGTTCCCTGACAGGCTTTGAGCTGAAGCGGATCGGACGGAGCAGGAGAGATTTGTTTCCATTTGTCTCTTCAATATAACCTTTATTGGGTACTGTGTTACGGACAATACCTGCTAGCGTTGTTTGGCTACCCCTGCTGCTATTTAATATACTGAATCAGGAGCAGTGTAGGCTGAAGGAGCCCCACAAAGCAAGTCCCCATCTTCCAGAGTGGTAACATGTACCCTAAACATGCCCTGCTTATATGATTAGTCTTTCTTGTACGTGCAATCATTTACACTTTATTATTGTCACAATGTAATGACTTTTTTACGCTATGAGAGTCGTGCGCATTGTTCTTTTTCTCTTTTACATGTGCTGCGTGTGAGGATTGGGCCGTCCTTTCTAACAAGCTGCAGAGTGCTACTGAGCGTGGCAAACGTATACAACAAAAGACAAGGGTGCTCGGGGTCCACCCGATACAACCGTGTTATAAATGGGATCGCGGGGGGGAAATGGCCGCCGCGATCAGGGGACCCGGCAGCACCCCAACTCAGACTTACCCGGAGCAGGGTGCTGGGGATCCGACACCACAGGTCAGTCATCGCACGGAGGGGGCGGGTATCTGTCAGTCTCCATGTGTCTGTCTGTCTCTGTGTGTCTATCTGTCTGTCTTCATGTGTAGGTAGTAATAAAGGATTGAATAGTTTATAAAAAATAAATGGCTGCCGCGATCAGGGAACCCGGCGGCACCCCCACGCGGGGGAGGAGGCCACAGGTGTGTGTGTGTCTGTGTGCGAGTGTGTGTGTGAGTGAGGTGAGTGTGTGAGTGAGTGTGTGTGAGTTAAAGTTTCTAGTAATTAAACAATTTAGGATGTACCATGTCTTCCCAAAAGAATGCAACACACACATTTACAAATAATTTACATTGACTGCGTATGGTAAATGACACCAATGGCAGAGCGATGGGCGGCGGATGCCCAAATATGATATGATGATGATGAAGCACAATTAATCTACTAACTAAATGGGAGAGCGTTAATAAGTACAGTATTTTATACACACTGATTACATTTGAAATTAAAGAAGTTCTCATCTCCCAGATCTCGGGCTGTAAGCCAGTCTGTAGCTTGGGAGTGACAAATTAGGTCAGGACATATCCCTACAGCGCTGTCAGGTGTGGATTTACTCTCTCTCTTGGGTCAAAGGATTGGGGGTATAAGAATTTGTGTTTGAGTCCCACAATGGGAGATGCAGCTGGGGGTACAGTGTCTGTGTGTGTGTGTGTGTGTGTGTGTGTGTGTGTGTGTGTGTGTGTGTGTGTGTGTGTGTGTGTGTGTGTGTGTGTGTGTGTGTGTGTGTGTGTGTGTGTGTGTGTGTGTGTGTGTGTGTGTCCGTCTGTTCGCAATAAAACTTTGGGGGGCAAAAAAACCTTAGCTTTTAAAAAACGGGATCCAAGCTGAAACCACGTTATATGCGGATCTGCGTTGTAGCGGATCGCGATATAACGGGGTTAAGCTATATTATATTTTATATATATATATATATATATATATATATATATATATATATATATACACACACACACACACAAAAGAATTATAGCGCCAAATAGACTGATGAATCATGTGAACTAATGCTCTATTGATATATATTACCACAATAGAGGAGACCCCCAATAGGGAAAGGAAAATGGGAATGAAGGGAAAGGATTGTGGGGAAAAGGAGGAGGGGCAGGTAAAGGTGGATAGGTAACCATCTGAGGCTGTGGTTCAATGATAGCCCAAGAGAAGGACAAACAACAACAAAACTAGCAAACAAGCAAACAAACAAAGCCAAACGTACTACAACAACAAGAGAAAGGATCACATAAGGATAGGAAGGATGGAAATACAGAAAACACAGGGAAACAAATATGCCAACAATAAAAAAATGAAAAAAGCAAAAATGTAGCTAAAAACGCTGGAGACTCCAAGCAGCTCTCCGTAGGGAACCACCTTCCTCAAATCTATAAATCAAAAAAGGAAAGCGCGGGACCCATAGTGTAATTCAGTTAAAATGGTTTTAATCAGAACAAAATAATATCAGGCCACTCACAATGGTCGCTTGGACAAGCGCAAGCCACCTTTTGTCTTAAATCCATTATTACATGGAAACCTTAAGTCAATGCTTGCTGTTTTTAACACAGCTTTTAAACATAGCCTGGGATGAGATGCAAAGCCAGTGAACCCACTCACAGACAGACTGTTTCGACCTTGTGGGTCTCGTCAGTGTGAGGTTGGTTGTACTGGCTTTGCAATTAAAGACTTGGGTAGGTCTTCACCACACATTATTTAGGTTATGGTGGGTGAAAAGGTGACTAAAAACCCTCCATCGTATAGCATATAAAAATATTACTTGAGAGCACATTCACATGTGTGTGAGATATATAATTATATATATATATATATATATATATATATATATATATATATATATATATATATATATATATATATATATATTGACACAGAAGAAAAGAATCCCCAAAATAGCACTCTAATATACACGAAATGTATCAAAAAATGTATTCATCACATACAAATATAAATGGTTAAGGAGCAGTGGTGACCTGCAAAGCTGGAATGAACTGAACCCAAGGTGGGGAACAATGCTACACTGCATGAACAAAGCCTGTGTATATAAAGGTGTAGAGGCAAGAAAATATCTTGCATCAAAACCCTCAGACCGGCCAGTCAAGGCTACCAAAAATGAGGCCCCTTGTGTGAGGTACTAGTATGAGAGTAACAACAATTGATATAAATAAAGTCACATATATGAACTAAACCTATAGATTAGGCACACACAGATAGGCATGGAAATGGGAGATGACAATAACAATGGCCAAATAAGATAACAGAAAGTACTTAGACCACTCCAGCAAAGTGTCCAGCAAAGTGATAGCAAACATCCACAGTCAAGATACTCGTGGGTTCAGAAGGAGTGAACCTCAACCGCTGCACTGCGCATGCTTCCAGGGTTATAGAGGCACGGACCGCGAGATTCAGAAGAGAGGGAGAGGAACATCTGAGAGCACCACCGCGTCCTGATGAGACAGACAAGCCCCGACGCGCACGTTTCGCCACCTGCTTCGTCCGGGGGCTTAACGTATAGACCATTGGTAGGTCTATTTGTAGTCGCATGTTCTGTGACGTATGGGTTGATCAGTATACTGAAAACAGCTGGAGATAGTAGTTGTGATAGGCTGGCCTCATAGCTCCTCCTTCAATGGAGGGATCAGCAACTATTACTAGGTGGGGAATATTACGTATTTTAATTAATTTTTTATGTTGTTACCGTTAAAAAAGAAATACAATATATTGGGTTTTTGATCAGTCAAGACTCTTCCTGGGTCTGTCCAGAGTTTCAAAGAGTGCTTAATTGGTGGGTTTTCACTTATAGCCCTGTCCTGGAACAGGATTATATATTTTCTATGTGCTCATACTGCCACCTCTCCCCAGGGAAGTTTCATGTTTTTTCCCTGCTCTGATGCAGCCAGGGCTGTGTAAACTGATTATTGACGCATTCCCTCTTTACACAGCCACTAGCTGGTTGCCCTGGCAACCTCCCATTTCTCATTGCCATGAGAATGGTTTAGCCATGTTGTTCCCCTGCCCCTTCTGTTTTATGGAATGGTCCTTTGACTCTTCCTGCCAGTCACATGAACATGTGCTTTGAGATCTAACTAGCTGGCTTAGTGAGTACATGCTTCCTCCATTACACCCCTGCAAGGCCATCCTTTTTTACCCTCCCCCATAACAGAGAACCTTCACATAGAGAAGCACTCTCTCACCACACCATCTGCACGTACCCTTTATATTTGTTTTTGACTCCCCCATTAAAGTTGAAGAAAATAAAAGAACTCTGTGTGCTCTCAAAAGGGGATGAGTTAAACCACTGGACTCACTCACATCCCACATGTCATTCTGGTTCCAGAAGAGGCCCAGTAAAAGTACAAGATTTGTTGTATGGGGCTGATAGAATCTCAAGATAAGGGCAATTGTTTTGCCAGATAGGGATGTATAAGATACTATACTCACATCATTTAATAACAATCAAATGGGTTTAAAGTTCACTCATATCATACATCCATATACTGTGACGTTTCTGGACCTTGATCTGTTTGCAAACAAACAAGACATGAGCATCCAAAGCAAGACACATTTTAAGCCAGTATCTGCTAATAGTTATCTCCAGTATAGCAGCAACCACTACAAAAAAATGGCTTAATAATGTACCCAAGAGCCAATTCTTTAGAATTCGCCATAACTGCTCAAGGGATTCGGACTTCTGTGATCAGGGTAAAATCTTGACCCCAAAATTCCGTGAAAAGGGATATGATATGGATGTAGTTAAAAAAGCATTTGATGAGGCTAAGCTAGCCAAATGTGGAGAGTTGTTAGAAAGATCCAAGGCCAGATCCAAGTCTGATGGACTAAAGACCCATAATATAAAGCGTGTGGGCAAGCTAATTCAGCCCACTCCGAAATTTGTTACACAATATAATCAACTGGCCCATCAGATCAAATATGTATTCAATAAACATTGGAGCATTGTTCGGAATGATCCGATTATAGGGTCAATACTGCCTATACAAGCTCCAATTGTTTTTAGAAAAGCAAGCTCTCTGAAAACTATTTTGGCCCTTAGTAAGTTAAAAAATATAAAGAACACTGATATTCAAAAAATAAAAAAATGGGAAAGAGAAGGGCAATTTTTCTTGCGGAAGGAGTCGCTGTATTACGTGTAGACACATTAAAAGGACGAATAAATTCACATCGTTTTCCAATGACACAACGTATGAGGTGAATGATCATATTGATTGTTTGAGCTCATATATCGTGTACCTCATATCATGCCAATGCGGCCTACAATATATCGGGCGTACATCAAGAGCATTGAGCACTAGATTCCTCAAACATCGGGGGAATGTGCTCCGAGGGTTCCACTTGCACAGTCTTTCACGTCATTACAGCACCACACATGGTAAAAATCCTTGTACTCTGTCGATTATGGGTATTGAGTCCATCTCACCTTCTATTATGGGGGGTGATAGATTAAAAAAGTTATGTATGAGAAAGACATATTGGATGTATGTCCTAGGGACATCCAAGTGGTCTAAATGATTGTATTGATGTCAGCACGGTCGTTTAGATCTCTGCTTTTGGTTTTTGGATGAGGGTCCATTTTGGAGGTCTGGTTTGAGTGGGGTTCGCCCTGCTCCCTTCAGAGTGGGGCCTACCAGTGTTTTTTAGGAATATGTTTAATTATATCATCTAATTTTACAGTGATGTATGCTATAGGTAATGGAAATATTTACATTCTAATATTTCTCTGGGATATTAACATTATGAAATATACATGTAAAATGGTTAAAAATAAAAATAATAACATTTTACAAAATGAAAAATGAATTACGCAACACATTTATTTATTATATTTAGTATAAATAGTTTATATTGTTTGTAGTGTTTACATTTATTGGCAAACACAATACACTTTGTAATTCACATTTCAGCACATATAGGGGTGTGCAGTCGTGACCAGCGTCGGGCTCTATCTTTTTTATCTTCTTCTGGCCTCTGCTCCGTGTCATGTCATCTCTCCTCTGGTCCTCAGTTTGGAGACTGGTTATTCGAATTCATCTTTTTTAGATAATATTAAATATGATCTATCATAGGGATTATATGTTAACACACTATGAATTATTGAACAGCAATAACTATTTATTGTATGTTACCCTGATTCAGCCAATTCTTTATAAATGTGTTTGCCGAAAGGGATCTTGCACAAATATGCATATGAAAATATTTTCCCTCTGACTTACCTTGATTAAGACCCACATAAGTGTCCATAGGATATTGATATTATGTTAATATATGGTAAGAGGTATGATTATTGATCATTATCAAATGTTTAAAGTACATGTATTTTACTTCATCTAATTTGCTATAATATTGGTCTGTTGATAAAATACTTTTTAACAAATTATTAGTAGACTATATAAGTATTTAGTCATATATATGGTTTATTATAGAATTCTATATTACTATCCAGCAATGCACGCGGTTAAGTGATCCTACCTGTTTGCAATTAGCAATTAATGTTTAAATTATGTGTAAATGAGTTCAGTATCTGTATAAAGAGAAGCATTCTGACCAATGGGATTACCCCTGACGAAGTCATCCATGACGAAACGAGTAGGGTGTTTTTGATCAGTCAAGACTCTTCCTGGGTTTGTCCAGAGTTTCAAAGAGTGCTTAATTGGTGGGTTTTCACTTATAGCCCTGTCCTGGAACAGGATTATATATTTTCTCTGTGCTCATACTGCCACCTCTCCCCAGGGAAGTTTCATGTTTTTTCCCTGCTCTGATGCAGCCAGGGCTGTGTATACTGATTATTGACGCATTCCCTCTTTACACAGCCACTAGCTGGTTGCCCTGGCAACCTCCCATTTCTCATTGCCATGAAAATGGTTTAGCCCTGTTGTTCCCCTGCCCCTTCTGTTTTATGGAATGGTCCTTTGACTCTTCCTGCCAGTCACATGAACATGTGCTTTGAGATCTAACTAGCTGGCTTAGTGAGTACATGCTTCCTCCATTACACCCCTGCAAAGCCATCCTTTTTTACCCTCCCCCATAACAGAGAACCTTACACATAGAGAAGCACTCTCTCACCACACATTACCATCTGCACGTACCCTTTATATTTGTTTTTGACTCCCCCATTAAAGTTGAAGAAAATAAAAGGACTCTGTGTGCTCTCAAAAGGGGATGAGTTAAACCACTGGACTCACTCACATCCCACATGTCATTCTGGTTCCAGAAGAGGCCCAGTAAAAGTACAAGATTTGTTGTATGGGGCTGATAGAATCTCAAGATAAGGGCAATTGTTTTGCCAGATAGGGATGTATTAGATACTATACTCACATCATTTAATAACAATCAAATGGGTTTAAAGTTCACTCATATCATACATCCATATACTGTGACGTTTCTGGACCTTGATCTGTTTGCAAACAAACAAGACATGAGCATCCAAAGCAAGACACATTTTAAGCCAGTATCTGCTAATAGTTATCTCCAGTATAGCAGCAACCACTACAAAAAAATGGCTTAATAATGTACCCAAGAGCCAATTCTTTAGAATTCGCCATAACTGCTCAAGGGATTCGGACTTCTGTAATCAGGGTAAAATCTTGACCCCAAAATTCCGTGAAAAGGGATATGATATGGATGTAGTTAAAAAAGCATTTGATGAGGCTAAGCTAGCCAAATGTGGAGAGTTGTTAGAAAGATCCAAGGCCAGATCCAAGTCTGATGGACTAAAGACCCATAATATAAAGCGTGTGGGCAAGCTAATTCAGCCCACTCCGAAATTTGTTACACAATATAATCAACTGGCCCATCAGATCAAATATGTATTCAATAAACATTGGAGCATTGTTCGGAATGATCCGATTATAGGGTCAATACTGCCTATACAAGCTCCAATTGTTTTTAGAAAAGCAAGCTCTCTGAAAACTATTTTGGCCCTTAGTAAGTTAAAAAATATAAAGAACACTGATATTCAAAAAATAAAAAAATGGGAAAGAGAAGGGCAATTTTTCTTGCGGAAGGAGTCGCTGTATTACGTGTAGACACATTAAAAGGACGAATAAATTCACATCGTTTTCCAATGACACAACGTATGAGGTGAATGATCATATTGATTGTTTGAGCTCATATATCGTGTACCTCATATCATGCCAATGCGGCCTACAATATATCGGGCGTACATCAAGAGCATTGAGCACTAGATTCCTCAAACATCGGGGGAATGTGCTCCGAGGGTTCCACTTGCACAGTCTTTCACGTCATTACAGCACCACACATGGTAAAAATCCTTGTACTCTGTCGATTATGGGTATTGAGTCCATCTCACCTTCTATTATGGGGGGTGATAGATTAAAAAAGTTATGTATGAGAAAGACACATTGGATGTATGTCCTAGGGACATCCAAGTGGTCTAAATGATTGTATTAATGTCAGCACGGTCATTTAGATCTCTGCTTTTGGTTTTTGGATGAGGGTCCATTTTGGAGGTCTGGTTTGAGTGGGGTTCGCCCTGCTCCCTTCAGAGTGGGGCCTACCAGTGTTTTTTATGAATATGTTTAATTATATCATCTAATTTTACGGTGATGTATGCTATAGGTAATGGAAATATTTACATTCTAATATTTCTCTGGGGTATTAACATTATGAAATATACATGTAAAATGGTTAAAAATAAAAATAATAACATTTTACAAAATAAAAAATGAATTACGCAACACATTTATTTATTATATTTAGTATAAATAGTTTATATTGTTTGTAGTGTTTACATTTATTGGCAAACACAATACACTTTGTAATTCACATTTCAGCACATATAGGGGTGTGCAGTCGTGACCAGCGTCGGGCTCTATCTTTTTTATCTTCTTCTGGCCTCTGCTCCGTGTCATGTCATCTCTCCTCTGGTCCTCAGTTTGGAGACTGGTTATTCGAATTCATCTTTTTTAGATTATATTAAATATGATCTATCATAGGGATTATATGTTAACACACTATGTATTATTGAACAGCAATAACTATTTATTGTATGTTACCCTGATTCAGCCAATTCTTTATAAATGTGTTTGCCGAAAGGGATCTTGCACAAATATGCATATGAAAATATTTTCCCTCTGACTTACCTTGATTAAGACCCACATAAGGGTCCATAGGATAGTGATATTATGTTAATGTATGGTAAGAGGTATGATTATTGATCATTATCAAATGTTTAAAGTACATGTATTTTACTTCATCTAATTTGCTATAATATTGGTCTGTTGATAAAATACTTTTTAACAAATTATTAGTAGACTATATAAGTATTTAGTCATATATATGGTTTATTATAGAATTCTATATTACTATCCAGCAATGCACGCGGTTAAGTGATCCTACCTGTTTGCAATTAGCAATTAATGTTTAAATTATGTGTAAATGAGTTCATTATCTGTATAAAGAGAAGCATTCTGACCAATGGGATTACCCCTGACGAAGTCATCCGTGACGAAACGAGTAGGGTGTTTTTGGAGCGGCTAGTGCAGCAGCCGGTGATTTTATTGTGTGAAAGCAGAAGAGCTAAAGAGGAAACCCCAAACAGCAGAGAGCAAGGGAAAAGTCTAGGATCCACACCGCGAGGTGTAAGGAGAACTGGAACCAATCTTTGGAGGAGTGCCTATAGCCGGAGGAACCACAGCTGAGTGACACAGGGTGTTACAATCATATACGGTATACAGAGAGACCAAGCACTTACCGGGACCAGCTTGTGCAGAGAGAGAGGCACTACATTTGCTAAAGAAGCTCCATTTGGATCCGTGCTGCAGTGTTGGGGTTTGATTATATCTCATACATGCTAATATTATAGCTCTGTTTGTGAGTGCACATTTTATATTTTTTCCAGTCCTATAAAACTATTTTATACTTTAATATACTAGGAGTGCGTCTGTTTTTTCTTTGTCTTTTTGCAGATACATACACACACACCTATATATATATATATATTCCCAGAATCCCTTGCTGCAGTGGAAGTGCTGTATGCTGGGTGACAATGGGGAAAGACAGGGTTGCAGACCTGTCTAAGACATGCAAATGAACATACAGTAATATTTACAGTTGCTTTATGCTTTACTGTGGAGGGTTTTTGTCACTTTTTTACCCACCATAACCTTAATAGTAGTGGTGATTACCTAGTCCAGTCTCAAACCTGCTTGGCCATTAAGACCAACCTCACACTGATGATACCCATCAATGTTGAAACATGTCTGTGAGTGGGTTTAATGGCTTTGCATCTCATCCCAGCCTCTGTCTAAAAGCTGTGTTTAAAACAGCATGCATTGGCTTGAGGATTGGCTTGTGTAATACGAGCTTGAGACAAAAGGTGGCACTGAGTGCTCATTTGCATGTCATTTCCCAGAATCCCTTGCTGCAGTGGAAGAGCTGTATGCTGGGTGACAATGGGGAAAGACAGGGTTGCAGACCTGTCTAAGACATGCAAATTAACATACAGTAATATTTACAGTTGCTATATATATATAGATATATATATACATACATATGTGTGTGTATATACATAATATATTTGATATATAAAACATTGTAAACCCCCTCTTAAAGGGCTTCTAGAAGGTTGGAGTGTCTGCCCCCACCCTGTGATGCCATGGGACCATAACGTCACAAATAGTATATTAGAGAAGGGGAAGGTTTGAGAAGGCTAGGTTCTTGGAGGTCAAGAAGAGAGGCGCCTAGGGGAGAGTAGATAAGTAATGCTTAATGCTCCGACCAGGCACCCCTGTTTATTATGTTGTAGGTAGGGCAGTACCCTTTAAGTTAGGATCCCCAAAAGTAGGAATCGAGTGATGAATAGTTAAGGAAAAGGAATATGCCACACCACAGAGGGCCTCAGGAAAGAGGGCTCCCTGGTGCCGGCGGATCAGCACTAATATTCCTTATCAGTATGTATGAAAGTGGCAATTCCCAAACAGGCCAAAAGGTATTGAGTGACATAATTAAGACCAAACAGGATTCCCGTAGGGGCCTAGAGTAATCGGATTAATACTGATGATGATTCCGAAGCAACATTCCCACACCTCCAGTACATAAAGCAACTAAGTAAATGTGTTAAGAGTGGGCACTGATGGAAGAACCATATTCATGTCTGTCTGTTATAAAATACAGTGCAACATTGTCAAAATATGTATGAGCGGTCCCTGTGCTTGGTGACACGAATAAATGAAAGTTGTACTAACAAAGTTCCTGCCTCCCATTATTTTACAACCTTGCCACCTCGTAGAGCCCAGCCACCTGAATCCAGCCCCCTGAGTCAAGGTGATCCATGTTGAGTAGTCAACCTTTGCACACTGATGTAAACTCGCTGGGAGCCCGGCAGGGATGGTTACATAATATTAGTGTAGCCATGTGTAAAATTGGTGTACATATCTCTTTCATGCTGGCAGTAATCCTGGTAAGTAGGCAGGGTTGCCAGTAACGATCATGGAGGTTTGCCCTCAAACCCTGGTGAGGTGTCATATGTCCCAAAGGAAGTGACACAGAGGGTGTCTGTTTCTGGAGGTGATATAAGACACAGTACTGCCTAAAGTTAGGGGCTCAGTTCAGTTGGTGTGCTGCCTCTGTTCAGTAAGAGGCACGTGGAGGTCTGCAACAGTGTTGTAGTGGTCTGATGCAAGAGCTGTGAGTCTGTGCAGCTCTGAGCAGAGCAGACAGAGACACGCTGGAGAATCTCATTGAGAGGAGAGGTGGAGAGCAACTCTATTAGAAGAGAAGGAACCTTCCTAATGGAGTGCAGCAAAGGAATGAGCGGCTAGACTGCTAGCTGTGAAGGGCAGCTTGCCCATACCACCATGCCAATAAAGATGCCCTGTTCAAAGACAACCCCACTGTGAGAGTGTGAAGTTACTCTCCAGTGGAAGGCACCACCAAGAAGGAGTTCCTCATCAGAACCATCTTCCTGCGGACGCAGAGATCCTGATGAGGTGGAGGCGCTGCACTGGATATAGGTAGGATTCGCACACACTACCTCAGCTGCCTGTCTGGGTTGACAATCCCCAAACACCATCAAGCGGGAGACTCAGGAGTCCTTTTGCCAACAGGTGCACCACCAGACACGACCATGTAATGGGGGCTGGTTAGACCACAGGGGCCAATATGAGATTGGGGGGTCAGGCCATACAGAAAACCCATTACATTTGGAGGCGCTGCTGAGAGACCTGTCAACAGGACAGGCTTTTGCTAGGCACACTGGAAACAGGGAGAGTGTATGCTGCCACTTTGTTCTGTGTTGGGACGGAGCCTAGGGGTAGTCAGGGGGCTGATGGAGTATTGTCAGACCGCAGGGACGACCTGGGAACCTGAGGAGTTAGTGGGTCTGGAGAGGGGCTATAGCTGTCCTAGTCACCTTGAGGTAGCGCTAGTGGTAGGATGCCTAAAGGGATAGCCTGTTAACGAGGTCAGGAATTCTGGACAGGGTCTGCGCTAGGCTAACCAACAGTAGGTAGACACCCAAGTACTGCATGGAAGAGCCAGAGTACATTGAGGAGGACATTGTAGTGATGTGTGGGGAAAATGATGGATTTGCTTGTCAGTCGGCGTACAAACAATCAAAAGCTACCTCAACCGTTAAAGAGATTGACAGTGCAAACAAAAATGGCGGCTCCCGCTTCCCTGGGAGACCGCGTGGGCCGAGTGCAGAGAATTCTGCAAATGCAAACGTTGCAGACAGTTGGCCGGGATTGGCGCCAAGTAAAGAACCCCACCCTGTTGGGGGTAGTGGCGCGAAAGCTGTGGCCGCGCCCTCCAGGACTGTGACAGGCTCAGAACCAATTATGGACCATACCGTGAATCTGTGGGACCCTCCCCAAATATTCACCAGGGGGAGGGGTCTCTACCTCTGCCAAGCGAGACCCGAGTTGTCTGAGGGAGGAGCTGAATGTGAGCTTCCTGTCCCACAGTTGCGAGGAGCTGGTGAACAGGGGAGACCACTGTGCAAAGTGTCTCCCGTAACCAGCACTACAAAGAGCGAGATGGACATTGGGGTATACCCCTATTCACTGCCAGGAGGCTTCCTGGTAGTCAAGGCTGGGGACAAAGAGACATTGCGGTGCCTGTGCATGCAGTGCCGATTGCCGGGCGGAGAAGCCAGCACAACGGCTAGGTGCCCCCAATGTGGCATCCACTACCTATGTGCCGTGCAGCCCTTCGTACCAGGGCAGACTGTGGAGGCGGGAGCGGACACAGCCAAGCTGACGGCTAAAGCCCCGCACTCGGCCCAGAAAGAACCTGTTGATCCCGGAGAATGGGGATCGCTCCTAATGATTGCAACAGAGCCTAGAGAGAAAGGGGCTTGCAACCGCGGTGAGAACCCGGAACCTCACCGTCGGTCCCCAACGGGAGTGCCACTCCCTGAATCGGAGTTCGACTCCTCGGACGAGGAACAGGCGACTCCGACTACGGTGGTGACGCGCCTACCGGCGGACCACTACAGCGGTGCTGGGAAAGAACCGGCACTTACCTGTGTTGCGGCGGAGCGGAGTCTCGTGTCGCCGGTGAAGAAACAACCAGAGAGGCGGAGTCCCACGGCCGTGATGACTGGCGTAGCCGACGGCGGAGAAGGAACCATCCCGAGCCGACGGAGCGGTAAGCGACATCCTTGCCCTCCCCAGGCGCCGGCGGAGAAAGGCCTAGTCCGGGCCCGAGCGGAGCGGAGAGCAGAACCATCACTTCTGGCGGCGGATGTCGTTCTGGGGGAAGAGGTTTCCGGTTGGGAGCCCAACGCAAGATGGCGGCGGCGAGTCCCGCGAGATCCATGACATCATTTCCGGTGGGCACAGCGGATCCGGATGGAAGATGGCCGCGTCCTCGCGGCCAAGCAGCTGTACCAGGTCGCCTGGGTCCGGGAAGAGCTGGCAGGCCCTGCGGAAGCCTGGGAGTAAGGAGGCGAGTGAACCGGAGTGCCAGTCCGATGGTACCGGGCAAGGTAGCGAGAAGTTGCGGGTCGTAGCCCCGCGTATGCCGGCAGTGTTTCCCTATGCCCAACCCCCGGCCATAGTTAAAACCCCTGCCCCTGTCACTTCCTCATCTGGGTCCCAGTCGAGCCAACGGTTGTATGGGGAGTCCCGGGACACTTCTGATGAAAGGACTGGAGAGAACCTGGACTGGGGTGATTGCTTTACCTCTGAGGAGAGATTGGGGAGGGAAGTGTTAACCAATGTGAAGTCTCCTGGGGTGAATCCTACTGTAATCAAGTCTGTGGCTAACGGGGGAGTCAAGCGTTATGGTATGCACACTCATTCCAGTGGGATGTCTGGGGATTTGGGTAATGTTGCTCATATTGTGCCTATTGCCCGGGGAACACCCTATGTACCTCCAGTGTCGGCAAGAGTTGCCAGGGATCGCCAAAAGTTATTACTTTATTTTCACCATCCATGGGAGGGAGAAAGTGAGTTCGAAATGGGTTCCACTGATGAGGATAGGGGATATAATTCTGATGAGAAGGAAGGATCAGGAGAAGAAAATTGGGATTCTGATAGTTCCGTAGAAGATTGGGATGCTGATAGTTCTCTAGAGGATTGGGATCCTAAAGTGTCAGACAAGAAGTGGCGTAATCAAGAAAAGATGGCTTACATCTCCAGGAGATGCCTTGGGGAAGTGTATGGGCATGATCCTCTCAGTCCACTAGCATCCATGCCAGAATTATGGGCTGATGGTGGGTGTCCCGTATGTCACCTAGAGTGTTACAGCATTGCTGCTCTAAACCCAGTGGACCATGCTGTGCGTAGGCCACCTTAAGAGGGTATGGTAGTACCAGTAATGGATACTCCATCAGGGAGTAATCCTGGTTGTTACACATCTACGTTAGGATGTATCTGTTATTATGTTTATGATGAAAAGATATGTACTGTAATGTGTATTGTTGTGTTTTGCTGTGCTACCTGAAGGAAGGTTCCGCAAATTTAGATCCCAGCCGGGTCGTTGGGTTTAACCAGGGGGAGAATGTAGCCAAGTGTAAAATTGGTGTACATATCTCTTTCATGCTGGCAGTAATCCTGGTAAGTAGGCAGGGTTGCCAGTAACGATCATGGAGGTTTGCCCTCAAACCCTGGTGAGGTGTCATATGTCCCAAAGGAAGTGACACAGAGGGTGTCTGTTTCTGGAGGTGATATAAGACACAGTACTGCCTAAAGTTAGGGGCTCAGTTCAGTTGGTGTGCTGCCTCTGTTCAGTAAGAGGCACGTGGAGGTCTGCAACAGTGTTGCAGTGGTCTGATGCAAGAGCTGTGAGTCTGTGCAGTCTGAGCAGAGCAGACAGAGACAAGCTGGAGAATCTCTTTGAGAGAAGAGGTGGAGAGCAACTCTATTAGAGGAGAAGGAACCTTCCTAATGGAGTGCAGCAAAGGAATGAGCGGCTAGACTGCTAGCTGTGAGGGGCAGCTTGCCCATACCACCATGCCAATAAAGATGCCCTGTTCAAAGACAACCCCACTGTGTGAGTGTGAAGTTACTCTCCAGTGGAAGGCACCACCAAGAAGGAGTTCCTCATCAGAACCATCTCCCTGCGGACGCAGATATCCTGATGAGGTGGAGGCGTTGCACTGGATATAGGTAGGACTCGCACACACTACCTCAGCTGCCTGTCTGGGTTGACAATCCCCAAACACCATCAAGCGGGAGACTCAGGAGTCCTGTTGCCAACAGGTGCACCACCAGACACGACAATGTAATGGGGGCTGGTTAGACCACAGGGGCCAATATGAGATTGGGGGGGTCAGGCCATACAGAAAACCCGTTACATTAGGACAAAGTTATATACACACAAAGAGTCACCTTTACACTCAACTTAAACACACACAATGATGTAAGCAATGATATACACAGATACACATGCACATGCTAAAAGATTCACCGGGACCCACTGTCCCACACATGCGGACATATATTGCCGACACTGGAAGCTAATCCTGTATAACCTACATAGGCACTACAGCCCCTGTTAATATATAATTCTAGCCATGTTTGGCCCCCACACTTCAATTTCCCTTCTTGAATTAAATAGGCTTTTCTCATTTCCTTGCAGAAGGAGAGAAGTTATTGCGTTAGCAATACAAATCTGATTTAATTACTGTAAGCCCTTTGGGTCTCCAAAGATAGGATTCCAATGTAGGGAGCTAATAAGAAAAGTCCCATATTATTTACCTGTGTCATAATGGAATGAAAATGCAAATACCATTCTGAAGAGTTATGAGCCATGAAGAAATGTTAGTCACTTAACCCCTGGCACCAATGGGGTTAATGCCGCAGTCCCCTCTTATTACAAAAATAAATACAATGGTTTCCTTGTCATTGGAAAGTTCATCTCTCCACCTTCCTGTAGCCGTTTCCAGAACTTCCACAGGCATTTCTAAATGAGCAAAGGCCCCTCCCAAAAACCCCAGCTGCCTTAAAATAAAACAATGTGGCAGATTGACTCAGGTGAAGCGTTTCATGCCAGTCTGATGATGTCATTGCCCTCACAAGGCAATACATAGTAGGAGTAAGTCCGCATCCATGGTGACCGCACACGCGGCTTGACTAAAATGTCTTACGGCAATGATTGTGTGGCCACAGACTGCGTGTGCATGCGCCAGCGCGATGGGGCGCGCGAACAATCAAATTTGATTTTGCGGCGCGACCGCCGGGTGACGGGAGCAGTTCGCCCAATGAGGGTGAACCAGCTCCGTGACGTCAAAGGCCACGCCCCCCAACACGCCTCCCCGTCGCGTATACCCAAGCCACAAATCACTACAGCTAAAGGCGTGTGACGTCAGGCGCACGGTCACGAGCGCGGGTTCACCCTGGACGCAGCCTAAGTCAAACAAGGAATTGTAGGACAGGAGATAGTCCTTTTAACTACTGCTGTTTGTAAGTCAATTTTTGGGTCACGTAATTTAGATAACCCACTTAGTGACAGCTAGTTCCTGATCTTGGACTCATCAGTATGAGCTTAGTCTTGGATTCTGCTATTTGAAGTTGGTAGTGGTGCAAACCAAATACACTTAGTTTAAGGCAGGATAAGAAATAAATAAGATAGGTTCCCTTACAAATCCCATTAGTTCACTTTGGTCCTAAGTGGGACTGACACGAATTAAATATGTCAGCGGTGCACAAACTGGGGGGATGCGAGAGTTTTCTGCGGGGGCGCGGGCAGTTGTAGAGGTCCCGCGCTCTTCCCCAAGGCATTTAAATTAAATGCCGGGGGATCGCGTGAGGCCTCTGCAACTCAAATTATATTGGCCGCTGTGACACGTCGCCATGGCAACACGGCATCAAATGACGTCGCGATGCCATGAGACGTCATGTCACATGGCCGTCGCCATGGCAACGCGGCGTCAAATGACGTAGCGGGGTGACGTCACAAGAGGTGACGGGGGCGCGAGAATGAGGGGGGGGGAGAAGGCAAGGTTGGTGCGCAACTCTTAATAGTTTGCTCACCCCTGAAATATGTCACTGTCATTGGGTCAGTTTGGTTCTATGTGGGATTCACCCTTTAGCCTTTTTAAGGGGCAAGTACCTTTTAGGAGTAAAGTGAACTAAGAACAGTGGCACATTTAATAGTTAGTTTAATTTTAGGCACATAAGGAAATGTACAGGGAGAGGAGGGTCACAGCAAATGGGGAGTCGGATTAGACCTGTAGGATAGAATGGGTGAATGTTTTAGCAAACGTCCTAATTCGCTGTGAAACTTCTCTTTGTATTTTCGAAGTTTCACAAAATCGCCAAAGTTCAAATTGAGAAAAAAACAGCTCAAGAAAACAGGCAAAAAAAAACCATCCTTATTCAAAAAGATTGACAACAGTTGCTGATATACTTCAGTGTTCCCAGAGAAAAACAAAACATACATTTTTCATAAGATACAAATAAGTAACTTTGTTCATTTAAAGGGGATTTCAGCTTTCCAAAAACACCAATAACACTAATAAGCTGTTTAAAAATGAAAAGTTTTTTTTTACATGGGATTGTTCTTTAAACCATACTTTGGTCCCACATGGGACTGACCCTTTTTACTAATCCCATTAAAAGCTGTGTCGCTCAATCTTGTTTTTTTCCCTATATATATCGGGGGTTCTCGGTTTAATGCCCTTAAATATTAGGATTTCGGTTTTCACAGCCCATCAAAATGTGATATATGATTATTACATCTTACAACACAGACACGTAAAAAAATTTGTGCAGCTCATCAAGGAACCTTTTTCTCAACTGCACATGCAAGTCCTCGTTAGTATAGTGGTCAGTATCCCCGCCTGTCACGCGGGAGACCGGGGTTCAATTCCCCGACGGGGAGGCTTCATTTTTATTTTTTTATAAATGAATTGGGACTGAGCATAATTTGCTCTTTTTTTCGTGTTAAGTCTGTATACATTACTTTTATTGCTCCTTGTAGGATTTCATTAATCATGTCATTATAATGTCGACACAGGCTTGGAAGAAGGATCACATTCCTAATATGGAGCAGCATCAGACCCATGTAATCAGTGTGTATATCTGGCTGGGTCAGAGATACTGGTGCTTGAAAGAAGATTATATTATATCCATTATACGATAATATCAGTAGTAGCAGATGGGGATCACAGTTGAGCTGGAGAACGATCTCAAGGAGGGAGATTGAGAGGATCCGAGGCAGATAAGGAAGTGTAAATGCAGGGGAGGGTCACAGTGAATGGGGATTAGGAAGAGGATCAAGACCTGTACTGGACTCTGGGATTGGAGGAGTATGTTACCGGTGCAGCTAGACGCAGATCTTTCTTGTAGGTGGATTTTAATTCGGATCACACACAAATCGTTTTCTACCTTGATTATATCTCTTACTTTTTTGTAACAGTAGTATAGGTGTTACCCTAAGAGTAGAGTTGATTAAAGTAATGTTAATATCGCAGTAACTTTATCAATATAGAAAAATACATTTTCTCTGCCCCTGATCTCTCTCTCTCCCTCTCTCTCTCTCTCTCTCTCTCTCTCTCTCTCTCCTGTCCTCCTTTTCTTCTCCTCCTGTCTCTCTTTGCCTCTGATCATCCCTTCAAACTCCATTTCCACATT
>NC_134488.1:29864020-29867400 GCF_040206685.1 Ascaphus truei
GGAGTCATTCAGCAGCTCTATACAAGAACATGCTATTATTAGTATTATATTATTAGAACCAGATAAGGTGGAAGCTATAGTGGAGTGGCCAGGTCCCAAAACCAAGAAACAAGTCATGGCTTTCTTAGGCACCGCAGGCTACTACAGAAAGTTTGTTCCACAATATAGCACCATTGCCAAACCCTTGACTGACTTGACCCAGAAGCGACAGTCTGTGCTGGTAGTCTGGTCTCCTGCCTGTGAGGTCTCCTTTCAGGCATTGAAGACTGAACATGCCATGGGCTCCCATTTTGGCTGCACCGGACTATGCAAAAAAGTTCTTGGTGCAGACTGATGCCTCGGACTATGGCATTGGGGCTGAACTCAGCCAAGTGGGGGAGGAGGGCAGTGAACACCCCGTGGTATATCTGAGCCGCAAGCTGCTGCCCAGAGAGGTGGCATATGCCACCATTGAGAAAGAGTGTCTGGCCATAGTATGGACTCTGAAGAAATTACAGCCCTATCTTTATGGCAGACCTTTCACTGTAATTACGGACCACAATCCCTTGAGTTGGTTACAGAGGGTGTCGGGGAAAAATGCTAAACTCTTGCGCTGGAGTCTTGCCTAACAGGAGTTTGACTTTACCATCCAGCACAAGAAAGGGAGTGAGCATGGCAATGCAGATGGTCTTTCCCGCCAGTACAACCCTCAGGACATACTGACTTCAAGACCTGGCAGGGCAGCCCAGCCACCGGATGGGGTGGTCAGGGTAGCCCCTCTGCTTTGTGTGGGGGAGGTGTGACGAGGATGGAGGTGATCTGACCTGAATAAAGGTGTTATACCCGGCTGGTCATCCTCCCCTCACATTGGGAATGAAGGGGTTAAATTATTTGCCATGTATTGCTGTGTTTGCCCTGTCCCAGCCTTTTTTACCCCCCATTTGCAGGCCATTCCATGCCTGCTGTTTTAAAGAAAATGTATTGCCTGCTATATTCTGTGGAGACATAAGATGGGAGTAGTGAGCACCACAGTAAGCACTGATTGAATAAGCGTGGCTGCGGTTAAGCAGTCTGTGTAAAGCATGGGTATCCATTCTCTATGGGTTTGACCTGTAACCACAACTCAATTGGATAAGTGGTTTGCGGTTAAGTGTACTGATAGAATGTATCCGTTCCTCGGTTAACTTTCTAACTTGAAAGGCGGCCAGTCAATTGACGTGAGAATTCGGTGAACTTGGTTCGCCGAAGCCGGCATTTCAATTAGGAAGGCTAACTTGAGAACGGAAGCACCCAGCACCCTGGTTTTTGGTGTGCATATGTAATAAAACACCACATAACCTTACATGAAAGAATTACAGTAAAAATACACCCAGAACATAATGTTTAATTAAAGTGTGTAAACTGTGTATTTAAACTGTATGGGCAGGACTGTTTCTATAAGCCCGGGAAAAATTCCTCTGACCTGTAAATAGGTTGGGGGTGAATGAGTGTCACGAAAAGGGGGGTCTGGCCCGATAATAAAGGGGTTACACCCCAGCTGGCCACCCCTACCATCGTGTGGGAGGCGAAGGGTTAACTGTAAAAATGATTAAGAGATACAAGGTGTCCCTATAGGCGATGAAGTTTATAACGTATCTCCTTTCGCTGACGATATATTACTTTCTCAGACAAACCCAGAGTCATCCCTAAGAAGTCTGTTCAACACTTTAGACGAAGTTGGAAAATTTTCAAACTTTAAAGTCAACCACACTAAATCAGAAGCTATAAGTCTATTTATTTCTAAAGAAAATGACCTGAAAAAGACGTTTCCTATCAAATGGAAAACAGATAAGTTAAGGTATTTAGGGGTGTATATTACTCAAACATACGAGGATATCTATAACGCAAACTACCCACACTTAATCAAAACTCTGAAAAAAGATCTAGTGAATTGGTCAGGACACCAGATTTCCTGGTCAGGCAGGATTATATCAGTTAAAATGAACCTTTTTATCAGGTTCTAATACGTCAGTATAGTGACCAAACAAGTACAAATATATCAGAATGGGAAAGGGATCTAGGTAACTCTACAGCAGATGAGGATTGGGATGAAATTTACGATAGAATAGCCAGAGCTTCCAGATGCTCAGCAGTCAGAGAAACGAATTTGAAAATTCACCATAGATGGTACTATACGCCTGCACGCCTCCACTCTTTTTTCCCACTAACTTCCCCAATTTGTTGGCGTAACTGTGGACAACTGGGCACGTTCAAACCCATCTGGATGTCATGTCCCAAGATTATTCTTTTTTGGGGAAGAATTAGGAGATTAATAAAAGGGGTTTTAGGTTTAGATCTGAGATGGGATATGAAAACGGTGCCCCTTGGCGACTTATGTATGGCAAAACCCAAATTTGATTTAGATTGTGAACCCAGAGATGACTATTGATTGGATTGGTTGTATTTCGATTACAAAAAGTGTATGTATATATTCAACTGATTGTATGATCCCTGAGTGGAGACCATTGTGGATGTACTCCCCTACCCTTTCCCACCCACCCTTTTTATTTTCTTTATCCCTATCCCCTCTCCATCCTTTTATGTTTTGAAAAACAATAAAACACAAGTTGGAAAAAAAATGCTATACAGGCATACCCCGCATTAACGTACGCAATGGGACCGGAGCATGTATGTAAAGCGAAAATGTACTTAAAGTGAAGCACTACCTTTTCCCACTTACTGATGCATGTACTGCAATCGTCATATACGTGCATAACTGATATAAATAACGCATTTGTAACAGGCTCTATAGTCTCCCCGCTTCCGCACAGCTTCGGTATAGGTAGGGAGCCGGTATTGCTGTTCAGGACGTGATGACAGGCGCATGGGTGAGCTGCCGTTTGCCTATTGGGCGATATGTACTTACTCGCGAGTGTACTTAAAGTGAGTGTACTTAAAGCGGGGTATGCCTGTATAGGATTATTGCACCTTACAACCCATACAGGTTAGCTCATCATGGTTCCGTTTTTGCACTTACACATGTAATCCTCGTTAGTATAGTGGTCAGTATCCCCGCCTGTCACGCGGGAGACCGGGGTTCAATTCCCCGACGGGGAGGCATCATTTTTATTTTTGTAGGATCGGGCTTTCGCCCCACCTCTCTGTGCTGACCGTGATGTCATGGTGGACGTTCCAAGCACTGATGGGTGACCAGATTTTGAAAATGAAAAACCGGGACATTTTTTTTTTTACATAACAGTTTATTTATTGTAGTACACTTATACTTTACTACCATTAGTCCTTGTTACATAGTTGTGTGTGTGTGTGTGTGTGTGTGTGTGTGTGTGTGTGTGTGTGTGTGTGTGTGTGTGTGTGTGTGTGTGTGTGTGTGTGTGTGTGTGTGTGTGTGTGTGTGTGTGTGT
>NC_134488.1:29867600-29890100 GCF_040206685.1 Ascaphus truei
TTGATTGATTGGTTCGATTACAAAAAGTGTATGTATATATTCAACTGATTGTATGATCCCTGAGTGGAGACCATTGTGGATGTACTCCCCTACCCTTTCCACCCACCCTTTTATTTTCTTTATCCCTATCCCCTCTCCATCCTTTATGTTTGAAAACAGATACCCGCATAAAGGGACCGTAAGCGATGTATGTAAAGCGAAAATGTACTTAAAGTGACAAGCACTACCTTTTCCCACTTACTGATGCATGTACTGCAATCGTCATATACGTGCATAACTGATATAAATAACGCATTTGTAACAGGCTCTATAGTCTCCCCGCTTCCGCACAGCTTCGGTATAGGTAGGGAGCCGGTATTGCTGTTCAGGACGTGATGACAGGCGCATGGGTGAGCTGCCGTTTGCCTATTGGGCGATATGTACTTACTCGCGAGTGTACTTAAAGTGAGTGTACTTAAAGCGGGGTATGCCTGTATAGGATTATTGCACCTTACAACCCATACAGGTTAGCTCATCATGGTTCCGTTTTTGCACTTACACATGTAATCCTCGTTAGTATAGTGGTCAGTATCCCCGCCTGTCACGCGGGAGACCGGGGTTCAATTCCCCGACGGGGAGGCATCATTTTTATTTTTGTAGGATCGGGCTTTCGCCCCACCTCTCTGTGCTGACCGTGATGTCATGGTGGACGTTCCAAGCACTGATGGGTGACCAGATTTTGAAAATGAAAAACCGGGACATTTTTTTTTTTACATAACAGTTTATTTATTGTAGTACACTTATACTTTACTACCATTAGTCCTTGTTACATAGTTGTGTGTGTGTGTGTGTGTGTGTGTGTGTGTGTGTGTGTGTGTGTGTGTGTGTGTGTGTGTGTGTGTGTGTGTGTGTGTGTGTGTGTGTGTGTGTGTGTGTGTGTTGACCTCACTAATCGAACAAAAAAAACCCAGATATGAATGATTCTGAACCCCTAAACCAGTGTCAGGATGCCCCCCTCTCACAATTTCTAAAGCAGCAATCCTGCCTGGGATCTTACCTGATCCGCAGTCCCTCAAGGTACTATACTGGAGGGGAGGTGTTCCCTACCTGTCTTCCGAGGTCTCCCGTGTGAAACTTGAGTCAGATCTGGAAGAAAGAAGGGTAGGTTACTTCGGTGTAGGTATACGGCAGATAAGATAAGACAGGGAGGGTGAGAGAGACAGAGAGAGAGAGGGTGAGAGAGACAGAGAGAGAGAGGGTGAGAGAGACAGAGGGTGAGAGAGGGAGGGTGAGAGAGAGGGTGAGAGAGAGAGACAGACAGAGAGAGGGTGAGAGAGACAGACAGAGAGAGGGTGAGAGACAGACAGAGGGTGAAAGACAGACAGAGAGAGACTGAGGGAGAGAGACAGAGAGGGAGAGAGACAGAGAGGGAGAGAGACAGAGAGGGAAAGAGACAGAGAGGGAGAGAGACAGAGAGGGAGGGAGGGAGGGAGGGAGGGAGAGACTGAGAGAGGGAGAGACGGGGAGGGAGAGACGGGGAGGGAGAGACAGGGAGGGGGAGGGAGAGAGGGGGGGGAGAGAGAGAGGGGGAGGGAGAGAGGGAAGGGGGAGGGAGAGGGGGGAGGGAGAGAGAGGGGGAGGGAGAGAGGGGGAGGGAGAGAGAGAGGGAGAGAGAGATGGGGAGGGAGAGAGAGGGGGAGGGAGAGAGAGGGGGAGGGAGAGAGAGAGAGGGGGAGAGGGGGGAAGGAGAGCAAGAGAGGGGGAGAGGGGGGAGGGAGAGAGAGGGGGAAGGGGAGGGAGAGAGAGGGGGAAGGGGAGGGAGAGAGAGAGAGAGAGAGGGAGGGAGGGAGAGAGAGGGGGAGGGAGAGAGAGGGGGAGGGAGAGAGAGGGGGAGGGAGAGAGAGGGGGAGGGAGAGAGAGGGGGAGGGAGAGAGAGGGGGAGGGAAAGAGAGGGGGAGGGAGAGAGAGGGGGAGGGAGAGAGAGGGGGAGGGGGAGAGAGAGGGGGGAGAGAGAGGGGGAGGGAGAGAGAGGGGGAGGGAGAGAGAGGGGGAGGGAGAGAGAGGGGGAGGGAGAGAGAGAGAGAGGGGGAGGGAGAGAGAGAGAGAGGGGGAGGGAGAGAGAGAGAGGGAGAGAGAGAGAGAGGGGGAGGGAGAGAGAGAGAGGGGGATGGAGGGAGAGAGAGAGAGAGAGGGGGAAGGGGAGAGGGGGAAGGGAGAGAAAGGGAGGGAGGGAGAGAGAGAGAGAGAGAGGGGGAGGGAGAGAGGGGGAGAGAGGGGGAGGGAGAGAGGGGGAGAGAGGGGAGATGGGGAGGAGAGAGGGGGAGAGGGGGGGAGATGGGGAGGGAGAGAGGGCGAGACGAGGAGGGGGAGACGGGGAGGGAGAGGGGGAGATGGGGGGGGAGAGGGGGAGATGGGGGGGGGAGATGGGGAGGGAGAGGGAGATGGGGAGGGAGAGAGGGGGAGATGGGGAAGGAGAGAGGGCGAGACGAGGAGGGAGACGGGGAGGGGGAGAGAGAGGGGGGAAGGGTACACACACACACACACACACACAGTGGAGTACAGACAGTTACAAAGCTGCACCGGAAGCACCTAGAGGCCATGATGGATTTGGGCATAATGCCCTTTTGGAGCAAGTCACGCAACGTGACGAAACGCGTAGAGACATGGTGATGTCATCTTAGACGGACGTGTGGGAGGAGGTCCTGAGTTCCCTGACACTCTTTTCAGCTGATCTGTCTGCACTTCCAGCAGTGAATTTTGTATTAAAGTAATATGAATTAATTAATTTTATCTATGGTTTGTGCAAGTCATTTTTACATGCACTCTGAACATACTTTTATAGCCTTGTATTTAAATGCAATCTCTCTTTTTGGTATTCTTTAATTGCTCTTTAGTATTGGAGTATTTTTTACTCTGATTGATGGTCTTATTCCTATTCCATTAATACACAGGAACTGTTCATGACCTTTATCTCTCCTCTGCCTGTTTCAATGTTTAAGCATCTGCAAGCAGAGTGGCGCAGCGGAAGCGTGCTGGGCCCATAACCCAGAGGTCGATGGATCGAAACCATCCTCTGCTATTTTCTTTCATTAAATATAATTTTATTTACACAAATCCAGCTTTAATATAAGTTTTATATGTTCACCTATGCAACCTTTGCTAAAAATCTTATGTGCGTTAAGAGTTTATAAGAACACTGTTAATACTTGTGTGCTAATTAGGTACCTATTTATCACAGTCTCTATCATACAACCTGCTTCCTGTAGAGTCTTTTGAATTCTCTTCCAAGAATCAAATAGGATCAAGACCTATATTGTGGGATTTGAGGAGTAACTCTGTTACCGGTTTAAGGTCGAGGCAGGCCTTTGTTGTACTGTAGGTGGATCTTAATTTGGATCATACACAGAATTGTAGGCGGGTCGGATTTAGAAGGTGGAGGTGAAGTAGGATCAAAGTTGTGTAGTAGTGATCGGGTGACGTAGGATGAGTCAATACATTCTGTGAGATGTGGCCGGTTAGCTCAGTTGGTTAGAGCGTGGTGCTAATAACGCCAAGGTCGCGGGTTCGATCCCCGTACTGGCCATGTTGCTTTTGCACTATGACTACGTTAACATTTTAGTGATTGCACTTTTAAATGGACTGACTAACACACATGTGCACACTGAATGACACACTGAATGACACACACACAGACTGACACACAGACACACTGATTGACACACACACACACACTGATTGACACACACAGACTGACACACAGACACACTGACACACTGACTGACACACACACACACACACACACACTGACTGACACACACACACACACTGACTGACACACACTCTGACTGACACACATATATAAACTCTGACTTACACACGCACACACAGACACACAAGGAATTCACAGTTATGCGCAGAAATAAAATTACGTTCAAAATAATAATAATAAAAGGTTGCTGACAACACACAAAGAAGTAACACTTACTATGCGCGTGCACAGCACACACAGCTTTTTTTAAATTAAAATACGTAGTCGGCAGGATTCGAACCTGCGCGGGAGACCCCAATGGATTTCTAGTCCATCGCCTTAACCACTCGGCCACGACTACATATGCTATTTTGATCACTAAACGTGTATGTATATATTCAACTGATTGTATGATCCCTGAGTGGAGACCATTGTGGATGTACTCCCCTACCCTTTCCCACCCACCCTTTTTATTTTCTGTATCCCTATCCCCTCTCCATCCTTTTATGTTTTGAAAAACAATAAAACACAAGTTGGAAAAAAAGTGCTATATAGGATTACTGCATCTCACAACCCATACAAGTTAGCTCATCATGGCTCCTTTTTTGCACTAAGGCCTCATTCAGGGTGCCAGCTGCAGGACTCGGAGGGAGGGCGGGAGGGCGGCAGTGCGGCAGTTTGCTGGGCGATCTGTGTTTATCCCCCAGCAGACTTTTCAGCGTTGACGAGGGGGCGGGGTTACACACGGCAGGTTAAGTATCGAGGTTGCAGTCATGAAATCATTCTCAAGAATGATCCTAGGTCCCTGTGACGCTGCTGGTGGTGTTAACCCCTTCACTCCTGGACTGGTTGCTGCTGTACTGGAACAAAGTCTTGCATCTTTACATCATGGATTAAAATTCAGGAATCACACCGGGAAATACCTGGGAGGCCACAGTTATAGACTGGCCAAAGCTATCTTTAACATGTGGATCCAATCCCCTCGTGGGAACAAAAAAAACCACGAATAGCCAAGTGTTCCACAGTTCATAAGACCGGTCAAAAGGGCTGTCCGGTGGGCAGGGCGCATGGGTCAGGTTGCTTTTGTACTATGACTACGTTAACATTTTAGTGATTACACTTTTAAATGGATACAGTATATCATTATATCAACGGTATTTTGGCAATTCATACTGTTATACATATATGGAGTCAAATAAGCGAATTTTGTATTAAAATAATATGAATAAAATAATATGACTTCATTAATAAAGTGGAGTATTATTTAATTTAAAAAAACGTAGTCGGCAGGATTCGAACCTGCGCGGGGAACGGGTCTTCTCCATGACTGGGTAACCGACAGAGCATCGATAGAAGTCTGAGGGACATTCTCAGATGCCGAATAAGATCTACCTTATAGATCCTTTGCTTCCAATCTGACAGTTCAGCTGTTCCTGTGGGTGCTGTGTGTTCGTGCTCCTCTGCTGCTGGCGACCCTTGGTTTGTCTTGGGCCCTTTTGCTCCTCCCAGACTCTTCCGTGTTGGTACATGTGGGATAGGGGGGGGGGGGGTTTGTGAGGAGTTGAGAAGCCCCTTTTGTCCGTATACTGGGGGACCAGATTTTCATGTTCATAGGTTTTCAAGTGGTACAGTCTAATCACAGTTTTATTAACATTACTTTAGCCAACACAGTTCTTCAATTTTATCCCTCATTGCTCTTGAGAGGGGGAGGGTGGACTGTTTGTGGGGAAGGGGGGGGAGGAGTGGGGGGGAGGGGGGGGTGTTGTCCGTACTCTTCGGACCTAGTTGGTCACTCACAATGGTATTCGCATATCATAGTTATTTCACTGTATTTGCGACAGTGTGATGACGGTTATAATTTCCCAGTGTCGGGGAGAGGGTAAGAGAGGGGGGGAGGGAGGGGGGGAAAAGGGGGGGAGGGAGTGAGGGGGGGAGGGGGAGTGAGGGGAGAGGGGGGGAGAGGGGGGGAGGGGGGAAGTAAAAGGGGGAGGGGGAGGGAGATGGGGAGGGAATTGTCCGCACAGTATAGATCTATTTCAACCCATTCAGTGGTGTTCATGTATAACAGTTATATCACAGTTTTCTCAGCCGTGCGTTCGCAGCTGTATTCCCTCATTTTGTAAGCCATTTCTCGCTTGGAGGGGGGGGGGCAAGGGGGAGTGTGTGTGTGTGGGGGGGTAGGGAGGGTCATGGAGGCGGGTACATATATGTTTAAAGCTCCTTTTGGGCTTATACCTTACTTTAATATAGTTGTAACCCAATTTTATCTTGTGGTGCAGTTATAACGGAGTTTTTATCAGTAAAGCATTTACATAAGTAGTTCCTCTGCAAGTGTCCGTCAGCTCGTTGGGGAATAAGGGGAGGGGGAAAGCGGGGGAGTGCGAGGATAGTTAGGGGGGGAGGGGGGCAAGGGGGGTTAGTACATGTAGTTCTGAGTTTCCTCTGTGTGCATATCTAAGTATACATTTCCCGTTGTTAGTGATTACATCATAACAAGTCTACCTCCCCCGCAGCCTTTGGGGTGTTGGGGTTGGCATTGGCCCCTTAGTGAAAGCATCTTTTGTGTAATTCCCTTTTGAACACCTCGGTTTCCCGCGGTACAGGTTAGGGGTGGGAGGGGGGGGTCATCTCTTGGGGGGGTCACCCCCTCTGTGGAGAGGAAAGAGTGAGCTGCTTGAGGTGGGGTGGGGGAGGACATATGGGTGTTTGGGGGGGATCAGGGGGGGGTGAGTGGTCAGGGAGGGCTGGGGGGGGTATCGGCCGATCACTCTGTGTGGGGAACATTCACTGGCATCTTCAGCTTGTATTTAGGAGGGAGAAAAGGATAAAGGGGGGGGGGCATGTTCGAGTGTGGAATCTAGGGCAATTGTACGTAGCTAACGGCCCGTTTGAAACTCGGGATCCATAACCTTATAACATTTATAACATTTATAACATTTATAATGAACCTTCCTAGGGGGTGTGGGTCAAGCAGTTGCTCCCGATTCACCGGCTTTGTGGGGTGGGGCGCCCTCCCCAGGGTGGCTCTTCCGAGCAGGAGTCAGTTAGATCAGCTCACGTGATCGCGCGGATCGTGGGCCTCCCCACTCCTCCGTCCCATGTCATCCCACACAGACCTCTCGATGCGGCAGGGCCGTTCCCTCCTTCCTCGTCGGAGCATACCTGCCCCGATCGTGGCCTTGCTCGGACCCCGGACCGCAACAGGAAAGTGGGCGCCGGTCGATAGAAGAATAGGGAGCCATCTTATCCTCTCGTCATCAACTGGTGCTCAGGAGGTAAGTAGTTGGTCATACGAGGGGCTGTCTGTTCTGCTCATCTCACGGTATGGTGAGGGTTGGATCCGGCACTGCGGAGGACCCTCCAGAGGTTCTCAGGGGGCTATTGTGATGGGGGTTCTTGGCTGCGGGGTGGTACAGGAATGGGGCGACTGTCAATCGGGGGTGGTGTCTGCCGGCCGGCAGTGTTCTGTTTGGGCTTTTCACTTGCTCTATTCTGAGACTGTGCCGCTATTCGCTGTGAGGAACGGATAGATCTTTCCTCCTCCTCGGTTCCTCTCGCTGTGCGCTCCGTCCTTGTCCACGAGGGTGGGGGTGTGAGGTCCAGCGCTCTAGCAAAGTCATGCATCTCTTCCGGTCTCCTCAGGGCCAGGAATTTTCCGTTTTTAGAGACTATCAGCTTGAATGGGAATCCCACCGATATTTGATCCCGTTCTCCCTCAGCAGTATGGTAAGAGGTTGGATTTCTTTTCTTCTGTTGATTGTAGTCTTTGAAAGATCACTGAAGACTTGTATGGTCTCATCTTGGAAAACTACCGACCCCTTTGCTCGACAAGCATTTAAGATAGTCTCTTTCATAGTGTAGCTATGGAATCGGACGATAATGTCGCGTCTTCGATTAGGATCAGCTGATCTGGGCCCGAGGGCTCTGTGTGCCCGGTCAATTTCCATATTGCTGTGGTTTGTTTCCCCGCAGACTTCAGTGATGAATTTAGTGAGGTAGGGCCTCAGGAGGTCCGGCAGTATAGTCTCCGGTTCGTTCCGGATGCGGAGGTTCTGCCTCCTGTCACGATTTTCGTGATCCTCCATCTCCTCCTTGAGGCTCGCCACCTCCTCCCCCAGTCAGAAAATTTCATCCTCCGCCTCCATCAGCCTTTGGCGGTCTTCTTCCTGCTTGATCTCAAGCTCCGTCGTCCGGTCTGCTAGGCCCGAGATTTCCTTTTTGAGTTCTGAGACCACCGCCTTTAGATCGTTCTGCAGCGAGGCATGCAGCTTGGCGTGCATTTCAGTCATCAGCTGCTCCATGTAGGAGCGGGAGAGCGGATCCTCTGGGTTAGCGTCTCCCTCGGGCTGTCGCTTCAGCGGTAGGGCCGCGTGGGCCAGCGCCATCTTGCATCCTCGTCTCGGGGCTTTTGTGTGCAGGGGGAAAATATCTTGCTACGCCGTGATTTGTCGATTTTTGGGCTCTTGCCTGCATGCTTCCCCTGTTCCCCTATCTGTTAATGGTCGGGTGAGCCAGGTGAGTTTGGGGTAGAGTGATCAATTATTGCTATTGTTAGTTTAGGTCCCTGGAGCTCTCTCAGCAAGCAGCCATGCTGGAGGGCGTCGCCGGAAGTCTCGATATTTTACCTTTTGCTTATAAATATATATTCCGAACATACTTCACTATGCGTTTGCGCTGTTGTTTTTTTGTCTTACTGTTATAGGGATGTTGAGTCACTCTGTTCTTGCTACAGCAGCAGACGTCAATCATCAACTATAGGTTGTTGTCTTTATTATTAACCACATAGGTGTTTATTTTATTGGGTATATTACTTATCACGTAGACATTAGAGAATAATACTAGTAGCGCACCCTAATATCTTCTTTTCACGTATCACTGTTATAATTAGGTGCTGCACTTATTTTCTCACTGTATAACACAAAGTCTTTCACACCGCTCACTATTGAATGGAAATAATAAGTATTTATAATTTTCAAGTGTTAAATAACACAAATGAGTGCTACCTATGTACAGAGGTTAATAGTTTTAACAGTTGAATGATCACGTGATATAGTCACAAGAACATTCACAGAAGTACATTTAGGGTGCACATCACAATAAACATTTTTAATTTTCTAACAGCTATAGTGAAAAAACCAAGGTGAATAAGTGAAAAATAAAAATAATAATAAAATATTATTAAAACACGTTGAGCTGATGTTAATGATCCCAAGCAACAGCGCTAATAAATAGCACAATGGTAGCTAGGTGTCAAACTGTATTGCGATAATCACTAAGTAAACCTCCTGCCTGATGTAATGAATCACAAGTTATGACCTGACTTGCAACGTGTGGTCACAATTAGAAACAACTAGAGGAGCGTCGACATAAACATGATATATATAATACTGTGTGTTTCTACAATTAAAGCAAGCCGTGGGAGCAGGGATGGTGTACAGCACTGTGTACCGTGTAGGAGCCGGGTGAAGTGACGACACAACTAAGTATTACACACAAACTTTAGAATCATCAGTTTGTTCCTCATTCTCTGACACTAGCTACAGGGACTCCCAGTAATTGTTGACAGCGATGTTGGAGCTGTGTTGCTTGAAAGCAAGCAACATTTATATGATAGTTTAGCGACGAGGGAATCCCCTACCAACTTGGCGATTTAGCCAGTATCACTGATTGTTCTGATACATTTCCAATGCTGTATTTACACCAATTGACTCTGACGGCCACTAGTTATAGGGACTCCCAGTACCTGTTGAGAGCGATGTTGGAGCTCTGCTACTTGCAAGCAACCAGCGTTTATATGTTAGACTAGCTGTAGGGAATTCCCATCATAATTGTGCATTTCAATCTTGTACACCATCCCTGCTCCTACGGTTTGCTTTAATTGTAGCAATACACAGTATTATATATATCATGTTTATGTCGACGCTCCTCTAGTTGTTTCTAATTGTGACCACACCTTGCAAGTCAGGTCATAACTTGTGATTCATTACATCAGGCAGGAGGTTTACTTAGTGATTATCGCAATACAGTTTGACACCTAGCTACCATTGTGCTATTTATTAGCGCTGTTGCTTGGGATCATTAACATCAGCTCAACGGGTTTTAATAATATTTTATTATTATTTTTATTTTTCACTTATTCACCTTGGTTTTTTCACTATAGCTATGTTAGAAAATTAAAAATGTTTATTGTGATGTGCACCCTAAATGTACTTCTGTGAATGTTCTTGTGACTATATCACGTGATCATTCAACTGTTAAAACTATTTTCTCACTGTCACTTTTATCTGTGTTAACTAAGCAAATATGGTGTGGAGTCTAGCAGCATGTAGAGCTAAACGTGAGGAAGCTTTTGATCTTCTATTTATAGAAGAACCAAAAGCAAATAATGAGGCAGAAAATGATCAAGTCTCTATGAAAGAACAATTCAAAATTCTAGAGGCACTACTAATCACAGAGAGCAAGCAGTGGCTTGAAAGACGAACACTACAGAGATATCTTGATTGCAAGAGAGTACCAAGGGGTCTCCGTTTTTAAAAAAAAGCCTACATTTGGTAGAGACAATGATCATTTTAAGAAAGGGTAGGAGCGTATTTTAGATGAATGTTCCATGGAGTTGACACGTCTCATTATATTTGAGAGAAGTAAATCATTAAAAGAACTAGGTAATTTAATTACTGATCAAATCAAAACCATGGAACCTTCAATTATTAGTACTGATCGGAAATGGAGCATGAGGTGTGTGCTAATCTAGAGCATCATGATGATGAGGTGATGAAGACTAAACGCAGGAAATTCTATAGAGACAAAATGGATTACGATAACAATAGACAAAAAAATTGGGGACGTGAAGAGGCTAAGGGCAAAGAAATGGCTAAATCTATCACTCCGAATGTTAAGGGAGATGGTAGGGGTCGCCCAATTGAAAAAATAGATCAGCATAACTCATATAGAAAGAATGAGTATTCCTGTGATGGAGGAAGGGATCAGAGAGTGAACCACTATGCAGATAGAAGGGAATACCCTAGGAGTGATAGGTCATACCCACAGAGGGAGGGACACTATAGAAATCCCAACTATAAGGGTAGAAATTATGATGAAAATTATAACTATAATAGAAGACAGCAAGCCTATCAATACCAACATGATATGCAACAACCTCCAAGTAGGGTCCCTGATCATCTGCGTGTGGTACGTTCTGCTCCCTCTCCATCTTCTCCGTCCCCTTTTTTAGATTTGATAAGGAACCAACATGGTTCCCCAGAAAAAGGAAAGTTAGTATCCAAGGCTCCCAGACAAGAGACCCCGGGAGGAAAGCTAAAAAGATCTTTACCCGAAGAGGGCAAAGAGGAGGATCCAGAATCCAAGCGAAGAGAATACTAAATAATCTAGATGTTCCAACTGATAGAGGTATTTTTAATCTCTCATCGGTGATTCTCACTGACGATCAGAAAAAAGTTCTGAGTAAGGGGTTGACATTCTCTAAATCATGTGGAGCGAACTCATTCTAATTGTTTAAAGACTTGCATAAATTCGTAAGAAATGTGACATTGAAAAGACACTTTTTAAAATTAGAAAAGGAGCCCGTACAGAATGAGCAGACTCTCCTAATATAGATTTGCCAAATACAGGAGAAATTGTTTGTAGACATATGCCTTTTAAGGCACAGTCTAATTTCTATCCATACCACTCAAAAGGTAACCACATTGACACATTCTTTAATGTGGTCCATCATGATTTGAATTTACTTACAGAAAACATGAAACTAGGTAATATTAAACAGAATTTAAGTAAAGAGGAGATTTTGGCATTAAAATTCTTAAGAGAAAATCATGACCTTATAATAAAACAGGCGGATAAGGGGGGCGGTGTGGTACTCCAAGAATGTTCTGATTATGAACAAGAGGCACACCGACTCCTGTGTGACCCTGTCTTTTATATAAAATTAGCTCATGATCCCACTAGCCAATTCCTTATATCACTTAAAGATCTTTTGGATGAAGCTCTAGTCCTAACAGTTATTACACCAAAAGAATATGCATTTCTCTATAATCATTCACCCAAAATTCCGGTCTTTTACCACCTTCCAAAATTACATAAGTCCCTGAAATCTCCACCGGGAAGACCCATAGTTTCAGGGATATCCTCACTGACAGCCAATCTCTCGCAGTATGTTGACTACTTCCTACCAGAGCTTTGTGGGGAAACTTCCTTCTTATTTGAAGGACTCTTCCTCTGTACTAAATGTATTTAAAAATTTCAATGGAAGAATACGTACAGATGGTTAACTTGCGACGTACAAGCTCTGTATACAAGTAATCCTCATGCAAAGGGATTGGCTTCAGTTGAGTGGTATTTGAAAAGTGATCCTCAGTTACATGATCTCAATAGGCAATTTTTATTGAAAGCAATTGACTATGTACTGACCCATAACTATTTCCTATTTCTTTCCCAGTTCTTCTTGCAGGTTTGCGGAACTGCTATGGGCACACGCTTTGCCCCCAGTTTCGCAAACCTGTATATGGGGGACTGGGAGGAACTAGATATTTGGTCCAATAACCAATTTAGTAATAACATAATAGTATTGTGTCGGTACATAGACGACATCCTGTGTGTGTGGGAAGGGGATGAGGAATCTGTTATTGATTTCATGAGTTTTAATGAAAATGGGTTAGGTCTGATCTTCACACACATTACAGACACAGCTAATGTCGACTATTTGGATCTCAGTTTATCAGCCTCAGAATAACTTGGTGTCAACACGGCCACATTTTTCAAAAAAGTAGATGCCAACAATCTTTTGTTGGCATCCAGTAATCATAAACATACATGGATAAATAATATACCGGGAGGCCAATTCATGAGAATCAAACGAAAGTGCAGTAACGACACAGACTTTGAAAGGCAGGCACAATTTTTGTTCTTGAGATTCATGGAAAGGGGATATAATTACAGAAAATGAATGATAGAATTGGATAAAGTTAGAAGTATAGATCATACTAGTCTGCTTGTACCTAGAATGATATGGAAAATAGCTGAAGCGCTCAAATGCAGGTATATCTCAAAATGATAATAAGCCAGACCACTGTACCAGGGTACTAACAATTGATATAGTACCTATTGTGTCATATAATGGGTACTATCCTCCTGAAGACAGGTGGTGTGTGGTGCAACCCACTCACCATCAGTCTCATTGGCAGGTTCCCCTGAAAAATATGCAAATACTCACATCCTGGTAGGGCAGGCAGGCAGGCTGTGCAGCTACTCAATGCAATACAGGGAAAAGGGAGACCAAAAAGCGCACCAGCACAAACGGAGCAGGAAGAAACCAGGACAAAAAAATGATTAAAAGGGCACTTTAATGTGGCAAAAGACCCATCCAATGCATTTCGAACGTCGCAGCGTTCTTTTTCAAGGATAAAACACAATGTGATAACATCCATTATATACCCTCTTACCTGTGGGCCATTTCGCGCCAAAAATCAGAACCTGATGACGTCATAACAGAGCGACTCAGTGCCGATCTAAGGGCAAAAGGAAGTACCAAAGGCAGTGTGGCCATTTTGGATGTGGGCAAACATAGGAACACAATAACAAAGCTTTATTGACCATTCCAGCAGAACAAAATACATTGCTGCTAACTGGACAAGCATATTTAAACGAAATAAAGCTATATTAAACTAAACTAATGCTTAATAAAGGGTACTATTATATCAAGGAAAAACATGAACAAGGTGGATTAAAAAACTAGCTGTGTTGCAACTAAGTTATATACAAAAAAAAAGTTAAAAATAAAAACCTCTAGACATGATTAAAAAAATGTGTAAGAAAAGTAAATTTAAAGACATATTACACATACATACTGCATAACACAGATTGTGTACCTAAATCATAGGAACCAGGGAAATACAACCATTATAAAATATGAAGTATTATCCACAAGATACATCAAAGAACAATTTAAGCTTACATATTAGCATAATATTTGCATGATAAGGCATAGGTTCAAAGGTTATAATGATAAGAATATAATGTCCAATATAATGACAATTGTTTTATTTAATCTGTATTACCAACTAATTACACCATAATACGTCTATCACAAAAATGTTTACAAAAAATGTGTTAGTTGCCAGTCAATGTTCAAGCCCATAGGGAAGCGCGTTTGGAGAGTGAAGATCCAATACGCCTCCCTACGGTCCAGAAGGTTGATATGATCACCTCCTCTAGATTTAGAAATAACTGATTCAATCCCCAAAAAGGAAAAATTATTAATTCCTCCCTGACCACATTCAGTGAAATGTTTTGAGACTGGATGATTAGTGTCTCTCAATTTTATGAGCCTTAAATGCTCTAACATCCTGACCTTAAGGGCTCTAGTCGTCCTCCCCACATACCTCTTGCCACAACCACATGTTATTAGATAAATCACAAATTGACTTTTACAATTTATAAAACTGTTAATCTTAAATTCCTTATTTGGTAATATATTCACACCATGTGGCGGTGGCAAGGCAAACTGGAAAAAACTTTTGGCAGGCTTCATGTGTTTACATGCACTACAAGAGCCACATTTGAAGGAACCCCTAGTGATAAAAGGTTTTTTGAGACCAGAAGATTTGAGTTCACTTGGTGAAACATGAGATCCAATTGTTCTCGCTCTACGATATACAAAAGTAGGACCAGAATCCACATATTTTTTAAGGACAGGGTCCATGGATAAGACATTCCAATGTTTTGAAATTATAGAGTTTACTTTTCCACTTTGTTTACTAAATTGTGAAATAAAAAGAGGACATTTGTTTTTTAATTCTGTCAGTCGATTTGAGTCCTGTTTAATACCAATTGTCTTAACATTGTTAGCAAGGCGAGAATCTCCAATTGGATGTGTGGGCAACAATGATGCTCTCTCTGTATGTAATGCATTTTCAAATGCAATTGCTAAATGTGATTTGGGGTATCCCCTTTCCAAAAATCTCCTTGTAAGTTCCTCAGACTGAGAAAGGAAACCACTCATAGTGGAACAATTCCTTCTCAGTCTGAGGAACTGTCCCCTTGGTATGGCCTTTATGACATGGGATGGGTGGCAGCTGTCCGCCCTAAGAAAGGTGTTCCTGGCATTTTGCTTCCTATAAACATCCGTTTGGATTTTTTTGTCTATGTCTACAAATAATTGTAGATCCAGAAATTCAATGTGATGGAAATGAAAATTTAATGTAAATCTTAGATTATAAAGATAAGATACAAAAGTGTAGTGACATCCCCCCTCCAAATAATAATTAGGTCGTCCACAAATCTTTTATAAAAAAACAATATTGTATCTATTGCTTTACATACATTTAATGATTTTTGTACCCTGCAAGATATGAATGATCTTTTATCTGAACAGACGGTTGATGATGTTAATATTCCTACATTTTCTGAATGGAATTCAGGCCTAAAAAGGAGTTCTGTGTTCTACCCCACTCATGTCAAGGGTCAATTTCTGACTATTTTTGAAAATCTGGTTATAAGAGACCTTCGTCTTCTAGCTCAGGGATTTTCCCTATCCTATATAGATCATGACAATTTGAATCAAAGTGAACGTTTAGCTTTAAAATCTTTGAAAAATAATTCTGCATTGGTCATTAAGAGTGCGGACAAGGGGGGTGCGGTGGTGGTGCAGGGCAGAGACGGTTACATCAGGGAGGCATTACGCCAACTGGGTGATGGCCGGTCCTATCGTGTACTATCCGCCGACCCCACACCGCAATTCTTGGAGTTCCTTGTAGAACTGGTTGACTCAGGTGTTATTATGGAAGTTCTGTCGAAGGACGAGGTTAAATTCATTATTCCATCTCATCCCATTATTCCTATCTTCCACCATCTCCCAAAGATCCACAAGACATTGGTCGACCCTCCAGGTCGTCCCATTGTCTCTAGTATTGGATCTTTGGGAGATGGTCTGTCAAGATATGTTAATGGTTTTCTTCAGCCATTTGTTAGGAAATTGCCCTCATTTATACGGGACTCTGGTGATCTTCTTGATCAGATCAAAAATGTTAAATGGGGTAATGATTACCTGTGGGTAACACTTGATGTTACCTCTCTGTATTCTGTTATACAACATGACCATGGTTTGGCAGCGGTCCGCCAATTTATTGAGATACCAGAAATATCAATTTTTCAATCGGCTTTTATTTTGGACGCTATACACTTTTTACTCACGCACAACTTTTTCACATTTAATGGTAAGTTTTATTTGCAACTTATTGGCACTGCTATGGGTACAAGTTTTGCTCCTTCTTTTGCGAACTTATTTATGGGATGGTGGGAAGCACTTTTTATTTATTCGAGCACTAATTTATTTCGTCACAATATTGTTTTTTATAAAAGATTTGTGGACGACCTAATTATTATTTGGAGGGGGGATGTCACTACACTTCACACTTTTGTATCTTATCTTAATAATAATCTTTATAATCTAAGATTTACATTAAATTTTCATTTCCATCACATTGAATTTCTGGATCTACAATTATTTGTAGACATAGACAAAAAAATCCAAACGGATGTTTATAGGAAGCAAAATGCCAGGAACACCTTTCTTAGGGCGGACAGCTGCCACCCATCCCATGTCATAAAGGCCATACCAAGGGGACAGTTCCTCAGACTGAGAAGGAATTGTTCCACTATGAGTGGTTTCCTTTCTCAGTCTGAGGAACTTACAAGGAGATTTTTGGAAAGGGGATACCCCAAATCACATTTAGCAATTGCATTTGAAAATGCATTACATACAGAGAGAGCATCATTGTTGCCCACACATCCAATTGGAGATTCTCGCCTTGCTAACAATGTTAAGACAATTGGTATTAAACAGGACTCAAATCGACTGACAGAATTAAAAAACAAATGTCCTCTTTTTATTTCACAATTTAGTAAACAAAGTGGAAAAGTAAACTCTATAATTTCAAAACATTGGAATGTCTTATCCATGGACCCTGTCCTTAAAAAATATGTGGATTCTGGTCCTACTTTTGTATATCGTAGAGCGAGAACAATTGGATCTCATGTTTCACCAAGTGAACTCAAATCTTCTGGTCTCAAAAAACCTTTTATCACTAGGGGTTCCTTCAAATGTGGCTCTTGTAGTGCATGTAAACACATGAAGCCTGCCAAAAGTTTTTTCCAGTTTGCCTTGCCACCGCCACATGGTGTGAATATATTACCAAATAAGGAATTTAAGATTAACAGTTTTATAAATTGTAAAAGTCAATTTGTGATTTATCTAATAACATGTGGTTGTGGCAAGAGGTATGTGGGGAGGACGACTAGAGCCCTTAAGGTCAGGATGTTAGAGCATTTAAGGCTCATAAAATTGAGAGACACTAATCATCCAGTCTCAAAACATTTCACTGAATGTGGTCAGGGAGGAATTAATAATTTTTCCTTTTTGGGGATTGAATCAGTTATTTCTAAATCTAGAGGAGGTGATCATATCAACCTTCTGGACCGTAGGGAGGCGTATTGGATCTTCACTCTCCAAACGCGCTTCCCTATGGGCTTGAACATTGACTGGCAACTAACACATTTTTTGTAAACATTTTTGTGATAGACGTATTATGGTGTAATTAGTTGGTAATACAGATTAAATAAAACAATTGTCATTATATTGGACATTATATTCTTATCATTATAACCTTTGAACCTATGCCTTATCATGCAAATATTATGCTAATATGTAAGCTTAAATTGTTCTTTGATGTATCTTGTGGATAATACTTCATATTTTATAATGGTTGTATTTCCCTGGTTCCTATGATTTAGGTACACAATCTGTGTTATGCAGTATGTATGTGTAATATGTCTTTAAATTTACTTTTCTTACACATTTTTTTAATCATGTCTAGAGGTTTTTATTTTTAACTTTTTTTTTGTATATAACTTAGTTGCAACACAGCTAGTTTTTTAATCCACCTTGTTCATGTTTTTCCTTGATATAATAGTACCCTTTATTAAGCATTAGTTTAGTTTAATATAGCTTTATTTCGTTTAAATATGCTTGTCCAGTTAGCAGCAATGTATTTTGTTCTGCTGGAATGGTCAATAAAGCTTTGTTATTGTGTTCCTATGTTTGCCCACATCCAAAATGGCCACACTGCCTTTGGTACTTCCTTTTGCCCTTAGATCGGCACTGAGTCGCTCTGTTATGACGTCATCAGGTTCTGATTTTTGGCGCGAAATGGCCCACAGGTAAGAGGGTATATAATGGATGTTATCACATTGTGTTTTATCCTTGAAAAAGAACGCTGCGACGTTCGAAATGCATTGGATGGGTCTTTTGCCACATTAAAGTGCCCTTTTAATCATTTTTTTGTCCTGGTTTCTTCCTGCTCCGTTTGTGCTGGTGCGCTTTTTGGTCTCCCTTTTCCCTGTACCTAGAATGAAAAAGACACGTGATACTTGTAAGAAAGCTGATGTTGCATTTATTACACAATTTAATTCTATGACCAAACAGATTGAGGGAGTAATTAGAAAGCATTGGGGGATTTTATCCACTGATCCTGTACTGAGTGGTCACATTAGTCCTGTACCTAAATTTATTTATAGGAAAGCTAAAAGCTTAAAAGATGTCCTGGTTCCAAGCGATGTGGGCAGGGATGCTATCCACACCACTGGCTTCTCCTGGCTGGGAGCAAAACCGACAGGAAACTATAAATGTGGAACTGTTCGGTTTGCAGATATATTCACCCTGTAAGAAAAACTTTTCAATCTAAAAGTAACAACAAATCCTATGATATCACTGATTTTATCAGTTGTAACACTACGCATGTAGTGTATCTTTTGGAATGTCTGTGCCTTCTACAGTATGTAGGCCACACAAAACGTAGTTTAAAACTTCGCATCCAGGAACACGTTAGAAATATTAAGAATGCCTTACAAACACATAGTGTGAGTCGTCATTTCGCTTTATATCACAATAGTGATCCCTCATCTTTGACCTTTAAAGGGATTAAACATGTCCCACGTAATAGAAGGGGCGGTGACAGAATTAATGATATCTCTATACAGGAGACATTCTGGATCCACAAATTAGGTACCTTGGGACCCAAGGGTCTCAATGAGAATATAGACATATGGTGCCTTTATGGCTAAATATTGTACCTTTGTCTTTCCTGTGTTTATCTTCATATACGCATCCAAATAGGGTTATTATGTAATATATGAGTTATATGCTGACCTATATGTACGCAAAGTCATGTGGGCATAATGTACCAACTACTGTTTGTTTTATTTCAGAGCTCCCTCTCTATATAACTAAAATTGTTATTATGTAATTTATACTTTTGTTGTTTTAATTAAAGTCTGTTTTATGATCATTTGTATAAAAATGTTTTGTCTAGTCAGTACACGAGTGGTTAAGTGGGACGTCTCACAACCAGCCATCACTGACGTCAGCATTATCTGGGCATTGTCTCAGGTGTGCAGATGAGTTGTATTGTGATGTGATTGGTGGTGGGTGGTCACACAGAACCAATCAGATATGACTATTGAGGTATATATACACTCATCTGTCATATTCATTTGTTATCCCTGAAGAAATAGCGTAGGCTACGAAACGCGTAGGATAGATGGTGTATGAGTGATTCATTTCTACCCTTGATATCTCTGAGTCTTATCTCGATATCCTGCTCTTGATACGTGTCTTACATGTTTATTGACTGCAAAGTATCCGTGACGCGGCTATTGCATTGCAACCGCTCCCGTCAACAGCGCAAAGGAACACTGCCATAAACCGGATGGTGATCTCTCCAGCTCTGGTACCGGAACGGGTCTTCTCTATGACTGGGTAACTGACGGAGGATCGATAGAAGTCTGAGGGACATTCCCTGATGCCGAATAATATCTACCTTATAGATCCTTTGCTTCCAATCTGACGGTTCAGCTGTTCCTGTGGGTGCTGTGTGTTCGTGCTCCTCTGCTGCTGGCGACGTGCGGTGCCGGGTAATCTATGCCAGAGTGCATGCAACGCCTTACTTATTCCTATCTGATGTACGCAGATATTTTACTTTTTGCGCATGAATATATATTCCGAACATACTTCACTATGCGTTTGCGCTGTTGTTTTTTTGTCTTACTGTTATAGGGGTGTTGAGTCACTCTGTTCTTGCTACAGCAGCAGACGTCAATCATCAACTATAGGTTGTTGTCTTTATTATTAACCACATAGGTGTTTATTTTATTGGGTATATTACTTATCACGTAGACATTAGAGAATAATATTAGTAGCGCACCCTAATATCTTCTTTTCACGTATCTACATCACATGTGATGAGAAGTGTACCAGGTTGTACTATGATATATTGTATTCGCAGCAGAACATCAGATGTGTCCCTGATGAATGACGGCAAACTCAATACATGTGGCTGCAAAAAAGAATCTATGAAAGTGCAGATGTTTTCATTTAAACCCCCAATTCCCGAGACGATGGGACGTCCCAGTGGACACGAGGGATTTTTATGCACTTTGGGCAGAAGGTACAAAGTTGGAATAACCAGGTTTTTTACTCTTAGGAATTTAGACTCTCTTAATGAGATTACTCCTATGTCCAGAGCCTCAGAGATAATAGAGTCAACCTCAGATTTGAAATTCACTGTTGGGTCTATATGAACACGTTTATAATTCAAAGGATCCGAATGTTGTCGATTTACTTCCTTAATGTACATATCGACCAGCCACAAGACAGTGTTTCCGCCTTTATCTGAAGGCTTATAAATTACAAACTTTAAATCATTCAGCTCTTGAATAGACTGATTTTCCCTAAATGTTAAATTTCTACATTTGGAGGTCTTTTGTGGAATTTCCATCAATTCTTGTTTAACAATTCTGAAGAAAGACTCAATTGCTGGACTAATTTGAAAGGATGGAGTGAAAGTTGATTTTGGACGAAATTTCCTTTGTGAACTTGGTCCACTATCTGGAGGGAGAGAGATTACTTAATTCTCCTCCACCAAAGAAGCCAAGTCCTGCAAAGTGTTCCAATCTAAGGTTGACAGATCATTTTCCTTAGCATAGAATTTTTTTAGAAGCAATTTACGGCAGAATAAAAAAAAGGTCTTTCACACATATGCATGGATCAAAAACCGGGGTTGGAACAAATGATAGTCCTTTGCTCAAAACATCCTCCTGTGTTTTAGAAAGCTGATGACATGATAAGTTGATCACTTTGGGACCCTTAATTAATGATTTTGCCTCTTGCCCTTGTATTGCTTGCCCCTCTTGGGCTGCTGTGACTTCGGTGTTGTCTCCTTCTGAGGCGCATACGCCCATCGGCCTCGGTCTCGTAGATTTCTTACGTCGTCTTCGGATGTTTCGCCTTTGGTGTTTAATCTGTATCTCCCCCCTCCCCCCCCTCCTCTGTACTCTAAAAAAGAAGAGGATGAAGAAGAAGCTGGTGTAGAGGGAAGTGATGCGTCTGGCTGTATAGCAGCTACATTCTCAACATTCAGATCTGGGATCTCAGAATTGGTGGCAAGCAATAGGTGTCTGTCTACCTCTCAGCCGTCTTTCACCTGGAGCCAGGTGGTCAAAGAGAAATCTCTGTGTATTGATTGCAGGAAACACTCCTACTCCTGCCGTTCACACGCTCCTCTCATTACCATAGAGAGCTTCCGGGTTAGCAGTATCCTTCCGGCTGTAGTGAGCGTCACGGAGATAGTCCGCCCCAGATGACAGAGGGCTATGCAGCTCCGTTATATCGCACTAATATCAGTTCAACATGTAATAAAATGTACAATAAATGTAATCCGTTTCCACGCGTAGGGCATATGATTCGGAGTACATTTATTGTGTAACACATAGGAGTAACAAAAGAACTTTAGAAGCTAATTATGGCTCTTTTTTTGACACTATACATCCAATCCTCGTTAGTATAGTGGTCAGTATCCCCGCCTGTCACGCGGGAGACCGGGGTTCAATTCCCCGACGGGGAGGCTTAATTTTTATATCTGGCAAATTAGGTATAACGCAACTGACCTTAGTATGCTTATATGCTCCCAATGAAGATCAGGAAACATTTTTCTGTGAGGCCTTCGATGCAATCAGCCAATATTTATTTTTATTTATTTATAAAATATTTTACCAGGAAGTAATACATTTACCTCTCGTTTTCAAGTATGTCCTGGGCACAGAGTTTAGACAAATAATACATGGTTACAAATACAGTTACATAAATGAACAGGGTATACATTATATACAAGACATTGCATGTACAGTTAGAGAAGATGTATATTATGGGCGTATGAAACAGTTACAGACCAGATTAAAGTGTGAGACAGCCTTAGATTTGAAAGAACTTAAACTGGTGGTGGATGTGAGAGTCTCTGGTAGGTTGTTCCAGTTTTGGGGTGCACGGTAAGAGAAGGAGGAACGGCCGGATACTTTGTTGAGCCTTGGGACCATGAACAGTCTTTTGGAGTCTGATCTCAGGTGATAAGTGCTGCATGTGGTAGGGGTGAGGAGCTTGTTCAGATAGCTGGGTAGCTTGCCCATAAAGAATTTAAAGGCAAGGCAGGAAAGGTGAACTTTGCACCTAGACTCTAGTGATGACCAATCTAGTTCTTTGAGCATTTCAATACACATGTATGCAGATGACACAATCCTATATGCACACAGCCATAGCCTCTCTGACCTTCAAGACTCGAAAACTGGATTTCCCAAAGCTAACTGTTTTTAAACACTGACAAGACTGTAACAATGGTGTTTGGGACCAAGACTAAATTTTGAAAGCTTCCAGC
>NC_134488.1:29895100-29917600 GCF_040206685.1 Ascaphus truei
GTTCCAGAACCGTCTAGGATTGGTGTTAGAGTCATGGTTCAGAGACTCATGGTCACTCCTTTGTGTACCCCCACTCCCCGGAGAGAACTGCGGCCAGAGAGGGCCATCCATGGGTCTCGGGGACATCGAGTTGTTCCTAAAGTTTTTTAGGTGGAAAAGGTATCCGTAAACGAGCAGTTCCTTGGTGAGTACTGTTCTAGGATATGAAAGTGGTGGTAGAGATATCATTGGTACCTGGCTCGCCCCGCGAAATGGCTTGGGAATCCAAGGCTGTGAAGAACCAGAGGGTTCCGGAGCAGAAACGGCAGAAGAACCCCCACTGGGAGCCCAGTCTTTAGTAATGGGACCAGAATTTAGGATAAGCGGCCTTGATAGTTGATCGAATATACCCAGGCGACCTTCGGGACAGACAAAGTCTTGGCTGACCTCTGCATGTAGGAATTTGAGAGGGACTTCTCCTCCAGAGGTCTCCCAGGTAGTGGTCAGCGAGGGTATAGGGTGGGTGGGAGCATTTCCCGGTATTGGTATGGAAGGTGACAAGGCAAGCAGTAAACCAGACAGAGACCGAAATCTTGGGGTACGTACAGAGTATTTCCAACTCAAAGGAAATAACAGGGGCAACAGAAGGTTCCGAGGGGGAAAAACATCGTTTCACAGAGGCAGAGAAGCACTCAGCAGTGGAGCTCTCAAATACTGGGGAACCCTCAGTGGGAGATAGTATTGTCTGGGGAGTAGGAATAGGCTTTTGGGCTCTAATATCAGAAACTTGAGAATCAGGCAGAGCAAGGGTAGCGGAGGGAGGGAAGCTAACCTCAGAAGCTGAAGTCTGTACTTCAGTGACAGGGACCTGAGAGACTACAAAAACAGCAGCGAGTAAAGGAATTGACTCCGGAGCTGGAGGCTCGGAATCCATAACAGAAACATCTCGCAAAGCAGGGGTACCGATAGGAGAACTAGCGTCAGGAGCTGGTGCCTGGGAATCAGTTACTGGTAATGGGAGAGTAATGATGGGAGTTAAAGAGACAATAAGCGGTAAGTTGGAACCGTGGAAACTCTTAATAGCAGAAACCTTTGAAGTAAAAGGAGTCTTATCCAAAACTGCAAGGGCCCTAACAACAGGGGTGCTTGTCATGACAAAAACAGATTTAGGCGTGTTTACTAGTGCAAAAATTCTGATAACGGGACACCTAGCCAGTGGTGAGGGTGTCAGGGTTTGACTAGTGAGAACATCAGATATAGTGATAAGTGACTTAGAATCAATCACTGAGGTTCTATGTTTGCTGGACATGTGTGAGAAAGTACCCTTTAGGACAGGAATTTTAATTTTTACCCCGAGTAACCCAACGGTTGCTGGAGCACCTTTAGCTGCAGTGCTGAGGGACTGAGGTTTAGCAAGAGCAGTAAAACTAAATAGCTCAGATTTAAACACCAGGACTTGTAATATAAGCAGGGTGGTCTCAGACTGTACTAAGGGGGTAACAACCGATATGCTGATCCCTGGAGGGTTTGCATGGGCAGAGAAATCAGGGAAACTAACAGCAAGGACGACCTCTATAGAAAGAGATTCTGAATCTGAAGGGAGGTTTTTACCTCTCCGAGTATCAGGGCCGACAAGGCAAATTTCAGAGAGAGGGGAAACTGTGTGCAGGCTTCTAGCTAGCACATATGAAAAAGCGTTGCTTTTAAGTGAAAACAGTGTGTCAGCAAACATTCCTGGGAACACAACATGAACTCCAGGAGGGGCATACTGACCACTGTACGGTTTTAACCCTAAGCTTTGAGAAGGGGAGAACACAGACAGTACACAGGGGGTAATCATTACTGTACTGGTCTCTGAAGTGGGTATTTGGTAAGGAGTGTCTGGGAAACCAGAAATGACTGCAGATTCCACGACGTGGGGACTATGTGCTGAAGCAGGGATCATCGCTCTCTGGGTGACAGACTGGTTCAGCGAAGTACCTGGAAATGGGAACTCTGCGACCAAGCTTAGGGAAAAACTTGGTAACTGAATACATTTAACTGGAATCAGAACTTTAGCCGAAGTTTCAGGGGGCACAGCAGCTGAAACTTGAGCTGAAGCAGGGGTTTTATAGCAAAAACTAACTAAGGATTCAACAACCTTGGGGAAGTCATTTAATGCAACCTCTGCTATAGGACTTGGGGACACATTCTCTGAGGCCAGAACGAAGGCATTGGCTTGGAGGCAGCAAGAATTTTCAGGAGTTAAAGCAGATAATACCTGAGAGTAGAACATAGAGAGTTTTTCCTCTGTAATAGGTGAGACAAGGGATTCTTGCTCTGGAGCTAGGGACGTGACCATGGCTGGCGGAGAACAGGGGGTTACAAAAGGGGACTCAGAGAGCTGCCCCACAGGGTTTAATACAGGAATGACCCTGGGAACAGAACTTAGAAATTGAAGCTGAGGACGTGGAGGTAGGAGGGATTTGTTCCCTGACAGGGAAGGCATGCAGAACTGCCTAGCAGGGGTTAAAGCAGGAAAAACTTCGAGGGCTGAAAAGGGAGATTCAGAGTTAGGAATAGAGGGAAAAGGGACTTGTTCTCGGATACTAGAGCCTTAGTGTTGGCTAGAGAAATATACGTATACTCCAGGGGAACCTCACAGGACTGATCAGCAAGGGTTAACGTAGACGTATCATTGGTGTCAGAGTACCCGGGTGTACCATCAGGGCTAGGGACCGTGGCAGCATCTATGTTAGGGGGCAGTGATAGTGGGTCAGTTTGGTCATTTCCTGGAGAGGGAGATACGTCCCCAGGTTTAGCGACAGGACTGGCAGCACAGGTGGACTGCCAAGCGGCAGCGTAGCTGGCGAGGAGAGGGTCCTGTTCCTTTATGCAAATGTCCAAAGTCAGGGAAAGTACACGGAGTGTGTCTTGAGCATGAACCACCATGAAGAGAGGGTCCTGTTGTACTACGTGAATGTCCAATGATAAGGCCAAGGCAAGGAGTGCATTTCGGGCGATGGCAAGTTTGATAGGGTGCACATTATCCCAGGTTAAAGGGGAACCAGAGGAGCAAACACAATCGGCCAGAGACTGTTTTAAGTCCTTGAGGCAATAAGCCTTACTAATGAGATCGTTACGGCATTGTCTTTGCAACGGGGTTAAACCTTCATACATAATCTGATCTTCAATCAGGGGTAGTATTTCGCACAGATACTGGTTTTCAAACTGGGACTGGTCTACAGGCCGGGACAGGATTTCAGACAGAAACATACCAACCCTCACCACAGGGCAGTCCGAGTTTGTGGGGCCGAGCATACTGTCACGACTGTGCTCGCCACAAACCTGGGTCGGACCGCGTGGCTGAGGTGGGGTTGTAAAAGCACCGACCTGAGACCGCGCAGGCTGATCCGGATTGCGCAGTTCGTAGTCGTACGTCGCAGGATCAGGATAGGAGAAGACAGCATCGTCGGTGGACACGCCAGGGAGACATCAGGGTAAACGTTGTTCAAGCAGGAGTTCGGCAACAGGTAGTCAGGAGAGCCCCGCTTCAGCTTAGGAGTGTGGGAGTGGCCTCTGCGCGTGCGGCGACCATGGCCCATGGTACTGGTCTCAGGAGGTGGTAGACAGACCAGAGTAGCACACCGCCTAGCTGCACTGGTAAACCAGTGCTTCAGCGCAAGAGTCCTGAGCGGGCTGGGGAATCCTCCGATTCAGCGCAGGAACCAGGACACGGCCTCTCTAGATTAGGGAAAGAGTAGGCCCCAGGAACCAGGAAGCTGAAGATACTCGGGGAAACCTCCGTTTCAGTGCAGGAAACCAGGAACAGACCGCTGCATGAATATAGCAGCCGGTCACAGGAAACAAGGAGCTGAAGTAACAAGGAGAGTACTCAGCTTCAGCACAGGAAACAGGAACTGACCGCTGCATGAGACTAGCAGCCGGTCACAGGAACCAGGGAGCTGAAGACAACAAGGAGAGTACTCCGCTTCAGCACAGGAACAGACCGCTGCGTGACACTAGCAGCCGGTCTCAGGAACCAAGGAGACAGACAAGACAAGGCTTATGGCAGAACACAGAGACATCCAGGAAGGACTATGCTCAGCAGGGGGCATTGTGGGAAGGCAACACTTAAAGGTCAGAGAACCAATGGCAGAAGGGGCGTGTGGCAGTATTGCTTTGGTGAGTGAATCCAGGCTGCAGTAAATATCCGGGAAAGTGTTCCAGGATTGCACAGGTCTGCAAGTTAAGGCAAACATTAAACCGAGGAGCGGATTCCTTACAGTTTCCCACTGCTGGCGGCCCTGATCGCGGCACCCCTCTAGCCAAGCCGCGGCGCACCAGGGCGCCGGGGCGCACAGTTTGGGAAACACTGCTCTAAACCAACAGCTGCAGTCCATACCTCAGGCTATACCTCAGCATCCTTTAAGATCTCCAATGGTACCAGGCAGGATTGTCCATTATCACCCCCTGTTATTTGCTATCTGTATAGAAGTTCTGGCCTCAAGAATAAGATCAAACCCAGAGATACAAGGTGTCCCTATAGGCGATGAAGTTTATAAAGTATCTCTTTTCGCTGACGATATCTTACTTTCTCTGACAAATGAAATATTGGAGGGAAAGAAGGGAAAGAAGGGATAGGGGAGGAGAGGAAAGCTCTTGCTACAGTCTATGGAGTGGTGCCAGGGGTGGAGAGGGTGAATGAACAGAAAGCACAGTTGCCTAAACAGGTATAAGGAGACCCCTATATTACCAGCACTCACTGGGAAATGTAATATATGTAAATAATTTAAAACGTAATCTTTATTGGTTTGATTTAATTAATATAAAATGGTTAAACACAAGCACGAACAACACTTAGGACGACTGGTCAGAATAACCGATAAAATAAATATTAAACTATATGCTCACAAACCTAAATTTGGTTGTCGTAAACCAAAGGGACTATTATCCTATAGAGATATAGTAGTTTAGCCACTACAAGGTAACAATAATGTAAATGGATCAATGATAAGGATGTAAACGTATTGTTGTGGTGTGTGAATGATAACGCCACACAACAAATACACCTGACTGTATACCACACCTAGTGGAAAATATGCTAGGATGAACAATCTAATCGGTCCAAACTAATTTTAGTGCATATACATAAGTATATATTAATGCAGTATGCAACAAGAAAATGACTTCTGTTTTACCAGGTAGATTAAATTCTAGGTGCACTTAGGAAGCACTGACACATGGGTGTAGTACAGGTAAGTAAAATAGTCCCTATTGGAAAAGTGATAGCAACATGAATTAAAATACCTGATTGGTATCAGGGTAGGCTACAGTGTAGCTGAGTATGCTGGATTTGTGATTCTAGGATTCCACTGTTAATGTGGAGCCTAACTAACGTAATCAAACACCAATACCTGATTAGAGCATTATATGGTCATCTCATTAAATGACACAATGGTGAGACCAAATAATTTGGTATTGACCATATCGTCTTCACCTAAATTAGTGGTTGGAGACTACTGCTCTATTGATCTGTGATTGCTTCAACCGCTATTTAGGTCAGTTTGATGTGGTAATGAAACGTCTTAAGTAAATACTGATCCTAGATAATTTAATATGCGTTGAGGGGGAGGAAGGAAAGAAGGAATGGGAAAGGTATAACCCCATCCAAGTGTAGGTAATATGTTATACCCTTGCTCAGCGGGGTGTGTGTATAGACACCTCAAAATTTAGTTAGCTGAGTTGTTTGATGGAATAAAGCATTGTTAACCAGGTAGTTAACTGTGGACATATATCATGATGAAATGTCCTAGCTAGTGAGTGCACTGATACAAGTATACACTGCAGTTTGTACCCCTACTCAGCGTGGTGTATTCATGAACACCACAGAATTTAGTTCGCTGAGTAGGGAAAGGTACCTGTTTGTAGTTTAGAGAGCCTCCGGGATATAGCCACAGTATGATTGCCACTAGTCCACTCTCAGCTCTCTAACAGGCAGCGTGGTGCTTAGATATGCATCCACCTCAGTATTAGTATCCAGCTGTATAGCTGTATAGAGATTTATACCACAGTACAAGATGCATTAGTGCAAAAAAGTGTAATAATGGGTACCCCTACTCAGCGTGGTGTATTGATGAACACCACAGAACTTAATTGGCTGAGTAGGGAAAAAGTACCTCAAAATGTAACTGGATGGTTCCTCTGTTATATAGCCACTAGGAGGAGGAGCGGTGAGGACGCCGAGGGGAGGGGCCCTGCGGCGACGGAGGAGCTGATGGCCCGTGGAGGCAGGTAAGCGGAGGTTGTGCTGCATGCCCTGAGTTTCCCTGAGGGTAGTCTGTGTGTTGCGTGGACGGTGCTGAGAAATCAGATTCCTAACAGTAACCCCCTCTTCAGTAATGGCCTCTGGACGGTCCTCAAAAGGTTTCTCCGGTAACCTCCTTCTGAAGGCTCTAAGAAGAGCCGGAGCGTGAATGTCCTTTAAAGGAACCCAAGACCTCTCTATGGGTCCAAAACCTTTCCATTGTACCAGGAACTGGAGTTGACCCCTGGACACGTGGGCATCCAATAGAGATTGAACCTCATACTCTTCGTTATTTTGGATGGTAACTGGATCCGGCTTGCGAGTCTGGTCCGGGAAGAAATGACTGGAGACGAAAGGTTTTAAGAGAGAAACATGAAAAACATTGGGGATCTTCCTACTGTGTGGTAGCTGGAGGTGAAATGCCACAGGATTGATCTGTTCTAAAGTAGGAAAAGGGCCCAGGAATTTAGGTGCCAATTTTGGGGATGGTACCTTTAAGTGGATATTTTTAGAGGAGAGCCATACCAAATCCGTTGGCCTGTACCTGGGAGCAGGACGACGGTGGCGATCGGCCTGAAGTTTAGATCTGTGGGAGGAGTTGAGAAGGGTCGTTTGAATCCTGGACCATGCTGAGAAGAAATGCGTTCGTCTACGGCCGGTACTCAGAAGGAATGTTGGAGATGGGCAAGCAGGGAGGGTGAAACCCATAATTTATTTAAAAAAAAGGCGACTCACTAGTGGCTTCATTCTTGGCCGAATTAACAGCATACTCCGCCCAAGGGAGGAGTTGAGTCCAATCATCCTGGGAGGCAGATATAAAGCATCTTAGGTACTTTTCCAGGGACTGGTTAATCCTCTCCGTCTGTCCGTTGGACTGTGGGTAATATGCAGAGGAGAAGGAGGAAGAGAAGCCCAATCTCTTAGTGAAAGTTCTCCAAAACTTGGATACAAACTGGGACCCTCTGTCAGAGACGATAGAAGAAGGGATCCCATGAATCCGAAAAATTTGATCCGTAAAGATATCATCGAGGGCGGGAGAGGTGGGCAGTCCCTTAAGTGGGATAAGTGGGATAAAATGAGCCATCTTAGAGAATCTATCCACGACCACCAAGATTGTGTTCATTCCTCTGGATTTGGGTAACTCCGCAATGAAATCCATAGACATATGGGACCAGGGACGGTCAGGGACTGGAAGAGGTAGGAGGAAACCTTGGGGTTTTTGACGAAGTGTCTTGTTCTGTGCGCAGATAGGACAAGCGCGGGTATATTCCAAAATATCTTCGGACATTTTGGGCCACCAAAAATTCAGACGAATAAGGTCAAAAGTCTTCTTAAAACCTGGATGTCCTGCGGATTTCGAAGAGTGACCCCAGGTCAGGACTTCAGGGACAAACTTGGGGGGTATGAAGAGTTTGCTGTCGGGAACCACCAAGTCCTTAGGAATGTGTCTCTGAGAATGCATAATTTTATCGAGGTTCTTGAAGGTAGATGTGGCGAGAATCCTCTCCTGCGGGAGAATGGTCTCAAAGGACTCCTCTGGTCTCTCCTCAGAGGAATGTTGTCTGGATAGTGCGTCCATACTTTACGTTCTTTGTCCCGGGAATATAAGAAAGGTGAAAATCAAACCTGGAAAAAAAAAGAGACCAACGAGCCTGTCGTGGACCAAGGCGTCAGGCGTTCTCGATGTAGAGAAGGTTTTTGTGATCCGTGAGGATAGTAAACGTTTTTTTCGACTCCTCCAGATGTCTCCACTCTTGGAGAGCCATCTGTACGGCCAAGAGTTCCCTGTTGCCCACGTCGTAATTCTTCTCAGCCGGTGAGAATTTCTTGGAGAAGTGTGCACAGGGGTGTAACTTGTCTTGGCGGGTAGGTCTCTGAGACAGCAATGCCCCTGCGCTGCAGTCGGAGGCGTCGACTTCCAACACGAAGGGGAGATTGGTGTTAGGATGACGGAGGATAGGTGTGGATACAAATGCTTCCTTGAGTACCTTGAAGGCGGAGTGAGCCTCAGGTGACCAAGCAGATGGGTCAGCCCCTTTCTTCGTAAGAGCTGTAAGGGGCACCACAATAGTAGAAAAAGTACGTATAAACTTGCGATAGTAATTCGCGAAGCCCAAAAAGCGTTGTATGGCCTTGAGAATATCGGGTCTTGGCCATTCAGTCACTGCCTGAAGTTTACCGGGATCCATCATAAAACTCTCGTCAGAAATGATGTAACCCAGGAATTGGGTAGAGGTCTGGTGGAAGGTGCACTTCTCCAGCTTGGCGTACAGATGGTGTTCACGGAGGCGAGAGAGAACTTAGGAGGTGTGGCGAATATGATCCTGGAGGTCTTGGGAAAAAATCAGGATGTCATCCAAGTAAACTATTACAAAAATGTTGAGTACCTTACGAAAAACGTCGTTGATAGAGTCTTGGAAGACTGCTGGGGCATTACATACGAATACGTAGTCCAAGGAGAGCCGAAGTCGAGAGCCAAAGGGGGTAGTCGTACAAGCCGTGTCAAAACCTGTTGTAACCGAGAGTACACCAAACACTTCCATACAGAGACAATGTCGAGCGATGAGTGAGGGCTCAGAGATGCTAGATAAGGCTGGGCTGACCAATCAGGGGTGGAGGCGGGTCAGGAGGACTGCAGGGAGCCTCTCTGGATAGGTGTGGCTCATACAACCCAGGTGAGCACTGGTAGCACTCTGATTACACCCATTCGGTGTACGGGGGCAGAGCCTCATAACAGGAGTGGAAGTAGAAGAGTGGATGCTGGGTGTGCGCTCTGTAAGCTGCGTTTGCACGTGACCAGCGTTGGAGGACACACGTGTGCGTGCGGGATGGGGGACCCGCGCCTGCCACAGAGAAGGAGGAGGAGTGGTGGGGCCACCGAGGGGAGGGGCCCTGCGGTGATGGAGGAGCTAACGGCCCATGGAGGCAGGTAAGCGGAGGTTGCGCTGTGCGCCCTGAGTCTCCCTGAGGGTGGTCTTCGTGTTGCGCGGACGGCGCTGAGAAATCAGATTCCTAACATTATATCAGTTAAAATGAACCTACTCCCAAGAATATTGTATTTATTCCAAGTACTCCCAGTAGCTGTCCCTGCATGTGCTATCAGGGATTTGGAGAGTGAGATAGCTAAATTTATCTGGAATGGCAGGAAGCCCAGAATTAAGAAAAAATGTCTGGTGCTTCCTCTGTTCAAAGGTGGCCTGGGGCAATCGGATTTAGCCAAGTATTACGAAGCGGCTAGACTGAACTCGCTAATTTATTGGTCTGCAACATCGGGTATAAAACCGTGGGTAGACAAGGAGAGATCGGAGGCCCGGCTGTCAGATATGGTAACCCTTTTGTGGATAAAGAAGGAATATAGAGCAGAATATTATAAAACCCATCTAGTTCTAGCACACTCCCTAAGCATGTGGGATAAAAGCTGTAAATATAAACAGATTTCATCTAACCCTTCGCCCCTTACACCGATTAGATTCAATCAGGAGTTCCCCCCATCAAAGCCTCTAAAATGTTTTTAAAAACTGGGATATGCAAAAGGGAGATAGCATTAAGTCATTCCCTGAAATTAAAGAAGAATACGGTATCCCGAATTCGCAAATATTTCACTACATGCAGCTCAAACATTACGTTTCATCGATACAACCAAAAGAAAATTGGATTTGACCCCTCACCATTTTTGAGAGTCTGTATCAGTTAGGTGGATAAACAACACACAGAACCCCAGCAAGCTCTTTTTGGGAACCCCTGAGCCCCCACAAAATATATATGTATATAAGTGTCAAAAAGGAGAGCTATTGAGCGTGGCAAATGTATTCAACAAGCGACAGAGAAGCCCTAATAGAGGTATATTAGTATTTTAGCATTGGGCTTCTCTTTCGATTTAGATTGTGAACCCAGAGATGACTATTGATTGGATTGGTTGTATTTTGATTACTAAAAGTGTATGTATATATTCAACTGATTGTATGATCCCTGAGTGGAGACCATTGTGGATGTACTCCCCTACCCTTTCCCACTCACCCACCCACCCTTTTTATTTTCTTTATCCCTATCCCCTTTCCCTCCTTTTATGTTTTAAAAAACAATAAAACACAAGTTGTTGAAAAAAAATTATATAGAATTATTGCATTTTACAACACATACGAGTAAACAAAAGAAATGCTATATATGATTATTGCATCTCACAACACATATGCGTAAGCTCATCACAGCTCCTTTTTGCTCCTACACATGTAATCCTCGTTAGTATAGTGGTCAGTATCCCCGCCTGTCACGCGGGAGACCGGGGTTCAATTCCCCGACGGGGAGGCTTGATTTTTATTTTTCTAGGTTCGGGCTTTTCGCCCCACCCCTGCTGCTCTCTCATTGGCTATCTGATCCTTATAGGCTCAGCCTTGCCTCAAGCAAATTGGCTGCGCATAAACTTCTGTTTGTCTATCATCTGCTTGCCTCAAGAATCCTGTTGCGCAAACATGCAGTCCTCGTTAGTATAGTGGTCAGTATCCCCGCCTGTCACGCGGGAGACCGGGGTTCAATTCCCCGACGGGGAGGCTTCATTTTTATTTTAAATAAATGTATTGGGACTGAGCATAATTTGCTTTTTTTTACACGTTACGTCTGTATACATTACTTTATTGCTCCTTATAGAGTTTAATTAATCATGTCATTATAATGTATACATCAGACCAACATGATCGGTGTGTATATAGGGCAGGGTCAGAGATACTGGTGCTTGAAAGAAGATACTATTATAGCCATTATACCAGCGGTGAGCAGATTTGTCTGGAGGGGCGCGGGCGGTTGCAGACGTCCCGCGCTCTTCCCCCAGGCATTTAATGCCGGGGGATTGCGTGAGGCCCTGCAACACCAATCTAAGCACTGAGCTGATTCCTGACAAAGCAAGGAGCAAAACAGTCGGAGCAGAAGGGCCGGATAGGAGGGAACAACGTCATTGCGTCACTAGGTCACGAGGGGTGAGGAGAGGCGGAGAGACCCTTTTGCCAAGACTTGCAACAAAAAACAAAGATGGCTGCAAGTCCGCACAGTCGGAAACTGCAATACCATCTCACGATGATCTCACGGCTTTCTATTGGCCGACAGCGTGAGACTGACCCCTGTGTCAAATGTAAATCTCTCAGGGGGAAGGAGGCCCCTGTAACATGGAGAAGAGTGCAGCTCCAGGGATGGACCTCTTCTGTCAAATAAGGTCAAAATAAATATGTTTAAAAAAAGAAGAAGCACAGATTGATGTTTTATTTTGGTACCACATTTGTGTGAGTACATTTCCTAGTATTCTCTACTGAGCTATGAACAGAGAAACAGCTTGTATTTTAGTATAAAGGATTAAGCCTCAGGGTACCGTGTTAGAAATATACATAATGTGGACAATTCCGATCCCTATGTTATATCTTATGATACAGATAAATGTTGCTCTGTCACCTTTGAATGATCATAACTATGCCCAGGAGGAGAGTTTTAAATTGAAAGTGGCCAGAATTAAGTTGATGACGCACGCAGAATTGAAGAAACCCGAGAAAAAAAAAGAGAGGCATTTATACGTAGATGGCTACATTTAAAAATATCCACACTTAATGCACAGTTATCTCTCAGAGGGCAAAACTGAGAGCTAAATTCTTCAGGCCATACAGATATATATATATACATACACACATACACAGGGCCGCCAACAGGGGGCAGCAGCCGCGGGGATCGGGGGCAGGGTGGGAAGCAGGCAGCAGCACCCACCCGGTCAAGGTCACTCACCCACCCACCCAGGCAGTCACTCAAGGCAGTCCCTCACTTACCCACCCAGGCAGTCACCCACCAAGGCAGTCACTCACTCACCCAGGCAGTCACTCACTCACCGACCCACCAAGGCAGTCAACTCACCCACCAAGGCACTCACTCACCCACCCAGGCAGTCACTCAGTATTTGAAATAAATGCATTGGGATTTATGTCTGTATATATTACTTTATTGCTCCTTGTAGGGTTTAATCATATAATGTAGACATCAGACCCACATAATCAGTGTGTATATAGGGCTGGGTCAGAGATACTGGTGCTTGAAAGATTATATTATATCCATTATACGATGATATCAGTAGTAGCAGGATAGGGATCACAGTTGAGCTGGAGAACGATCTCAAGGAGGGAGATTGAGAGGATCCGAGGCAGATAAGGCAGTGCAAATGCAGGGGAGGGTCACAGTGAATGGGGATTCGGAAGAGGATAAAGACCTTACTCGCACTAGCCGGTTTGCGGTCAGTGACTCACTCTCGCACCTCAGGCCAGCATTTCAGCATGAACTGCTCTTTGACATTAAGGTCATGGAGTGTCTTGAAGGTTGTCACCTCACACCCGGCGATCCATGGTTTAAATTGGTGCTCTAGCCGGGACATGAACTCGAGGTGGGGGAGGATATGGGAATTACCACCATCATCCTTTCCTGCAGCCACCCAGTCACGGTCTTCCTCTCAATTCAAGGATCAGCTCCCATTTTCTATCTTCTATCCCCACTGGGCAAGGAACTCATTTTAATCTTCATTACATGTGAGTGTGTGATATATGTTGTGTGTTTTTTTTAATACACTTTTTGCCATCCACGCTGGTGCGCTTTGTATTATATATATATATATATATATATATATATATATATATATATATATATATATATATATATATATATATATATATATATATATATATATATATATATACACACACACACATATACAGTGTTCGACAATGCTATACATTTATACGCCCGGGGCGAGTGAATTTAACCTCCGGGCGAGTAAATATTGGCCCAAGCAGAACACGTGTTTGTTTTTTCAAATTTCCTTGCTCGCGCTGAAATTTTCCCTGCTCGCGCTGAAATTTTCCCTGCTTGCGCTGAAAAAAACCCAAAAAAACTCCCCCTACCTGATAGCTGATTGGCGCACGCTCCCAGGCTTTGTGGGCGCGCGGCCAGGCTCTAAATGAGCCCACCCCCAACGAGCGGCCATTCTTTCTGCATGGAGCTCTGTTGGAGGGTAAGTACTCTCCAATCTCTCCATGCTGCGGCCCCTCTGCTCCTTCCCTGCCTCCTGCAAGACAACCTGCGATCCCCCTGGTCACCACATGGCTCCCTACTCCCCACCGCGGCCCTCTGCTCCTGCCCTCTGCGAATCCGCCTTAGCTCTCCTGTCCCCTTCCCCTCCTCCTGTCCCTCAATCCACCGATCGCTGCCCAGGGCAGGAGGTCCCCACTGCTGCCGCCTTGTTGGCGTACACGGGGGGCTCTCGCCACGTGCCTCCGCCCTGCCCCCCCTCAAAGCTTAAAATATGCCCGCCGGCTCTCTTCATGATGGCACAGCCGCCGCATGAGGTGGGGGGGGGGATGTCGGCCTGCCCCCCCCCCCCCCAAGCTTCATGCCGCCGAAGAAGATGCAGCCTGCAAACTTGCTTGGCCGCGCACTGCGGGACATGCCGGCGAGGGGAGCAGGGCAGTGGCGGCCACGACGGAGCTGACTGTCCCCTGGGGCGGCCGCTGGGGGACACCTCGCCACGTGACTCCCACCCACCCTGACACCTCCCCAAAGCTTCCAATACTCCCGCGTGTGGTATGGGGGGGGAGGGATGTCGGCCTGCCCCTCCCCCCTGATCGGGAGATGGGCGCGGGTGGGTGAGGGAGGAGCGTGGTGGTGGTAATGCTGGTCGCGGCCTTTCCTCCCCCCCCTGTGTGTGTGTGTGCGTGTGTGCGTGTGTGAATGGGTGTGTGTGTGTGTGTGTGTGTGTGTGTGTGTGTGTGTGTGTGTGTGTGTGTGTGTGTGTGTGTGTGTGTATGGGTGTGTGTGTGTATGTGTGTGAGAATGGATGTGTGTGGGAGAATGAGTATGTGTGTGACACCAGAGGTACCCCCCCAATCAGTCACCCCCACCCCCCAATCAGTCACTCCCCCAGTCAGTCACCCCTCACCCTCAGTCACCCCCACCCCCCAATCAGTCACCCCCCAGTCAGTCACCCCTGCCCCAGTCAGTCAGTCAGTAACCCTCTCTGTGTCTCCCCCCCTCTGTGTCTCCCCTCACACTCTCCCCCCCCCTACACTCCCTCTCACTCTCCCCCCCCCCTACACTCCCTCTCACTCTCCCCCCCCCCTACACTCCCTCTCACTCTCCCCCCCCCCTACACTCCCTCTCACTCTCCCCCCCCCCTACACTCCCTCTCACTCTCCCCCCCCCCTACACTCCCTCTCACTCTCCCCCCCCCCTACACTCCCTCTCACTCTCCCCCCCCCCCTACACTCCCTCTCACTCTCCCCCCCCCCCTACACTCCCTCTCACTCTCCCCCCCCCCCCTACACTCCCTCTCACTCTCCCCCCCCCCCCTACACTCCTTCTCACTCTCCCCCCCCCCCCCTACACTCCCTCTCACTCTCCCCCCCCCCCCCTACACTCCCTCTCACTCTCCCCCCCCCCCTACACTCCCTCTCACTCTCCCCCCCCCCCCTACACTCCCTCTCACTCTCCCCCCCCCCCCTACACTCCCTCTCACTCTCCCCCCCCCCCACACACACTCTCCCCCCCCCCACACACACACTCTCCCCCCCCACACACACACTCTCCCCCCCCCACACACACACTCTCCCCCCCCCACACACACACTCTCCCCCCCCCACACACACACTCTCCCCCCCCCACACACACACTCTCCCCCCCCCACACACACACTCTCCCCCCCCCACCACACACTCTCCCCCCCCCACCACACACTCTTCCCCCCCCCACACACACACTCTCCCCCCCCCCACACACACACTCTCCCCCCCCCCACACACACACTCTCCCCCCCCCCCACACACTCTCCCCCCCCCCCACACACACTCTCCCCCCCCCCCCACACACACTCTCCCCCCCCACACACACACTCTCCCCCCCCCACACACACACTCTCCCCCCCCCCCACACACACACTCTCCCCCCCCCCACACACACACTCTCCCCCCCCCCCACACACACACTCTCCCCCCCCCCCACACACACACTCTCCCCCCCCCCACACACACACTCTCCCCCCCCCCACACACACACTCTCCCCCCCCCCACACACACACTCTCCCCCCCCCCACACACACACTCTCCCCCCCCCCACACACACACTCTCCCCCCCCCCACACACACTCTCCCCCCCCCACACACACTCTCCCCCCCCCCACACACACTCTCCCCCCCCCCCCCACACACTCTCCCCCCCCCCCCCACACACTCTCCCCCCCCCCACACACACTCTCCCCCCCCCCACACACACTCTCCCCCCCCCACACACACTCTCCCCCCCCCCCACACACACTCTCCCCCCCCCCCACACACACACTCTCCCCCCCCCACACACACACTCTCCCCCCCCACACACACTCTCTCCCCCCCCACACACACTCTCCCCCCCCCCCCCACACATACTCTCCCCCTCCCACACACACACTCTCCCCCCCCCCACACACACTCTCCCCCTCCCACACACACACTCTCCCCCCCCCCACACACACTCTCCCCCCCCCCACACACACACACTCTCCCCCCCCCCACACACACACACTCTCCCCCCCCCACACACACACACTCCCCCCCCACACACACACACTCCCCCCCACACACACACACTCTCCCCCCCACACACACACACTCTCCCCCCCACACACACACTCTCCCCCCCACACACACACTCTCTCCCCCCCACACTCTCTCCCCCCCCACACTCTCTCCCCCCCCACACTCTCTCCCCCCCACACTCTCTCTCTCTCCTCCCCCAACTCGCTCTCTCACCCCACACTCTCGCTCTCTCACCCCACACTCTCGCTCTCTCACCCCACACTCTCGCTCTCTCTCCCCCACACTTTCTCTCTCTCCCACACTCTCTCGCTCCCCCCCCCCACACTCTCTCGCTCCCCCCCCCACACTCTCTCGCTCCCCCCCCCCACACTCTCTCGCTCCCCCCCCCACACTCTCTCGCTCCCCCCCCCCACACTCTCTCGCTCCCCCCCCCACACTCTCTCGCTCCCCCCCCCACACTCTCTCGCTCCCCCCCCCACACTCTCTCGCTCCCCCCCCCACACTCTCTCGCTCCCCCCCCCCACACTCTCTCGCTCCCCCCCCCACACTCTCTCGCTCCCCCCCCCACACTCTCTCGCTCCCCCCCCCACACTCTCTCGCTCCCCCCCCACACTCTCTCGCTCCCCCCCCCACACTCTCTCGCTCCCCCCCCCCACACTCTCGCTCCCCCCCCCACACTCTCTCGCTCCCCCCCCCACACTCTCTCGCTCCCCCCCCCACACTCTCTCGCTCCCCCCCCCACACTCTCTCGCTCCCCCCCCCACACTCTCTCGCTCCCCCCCCCACACTCTCTCGCTCCCCCCCCCACACTCTCTCGCTTCCCCCCCCACACTCTCTCGCTCCCCCCCCACACTCTCTCGCTCCCCCCCACACTCTCTCTCCCCCCCCACACTCTCTCTCCCCCCCCCACACACTCTCTCCCCCACCACTCTCCCCCACCACACTCTCTCTCTCCCCCACACACTCTCTATCCCCCCCCCACACACTCTCTCTCCCCCACACTCTCTCCCCCACCTCTCTCCCCCACCACACTCTCTCTCTCCCCCACACACTCTCTCTCCCCCACAATTTCTCTCTCTCCCCCACACTCTCTCTCTCCCACACTCTCTCTCTCTCCCCCACACTCTCTCTCTCTCCCCCACACTCTCTCTCTCTCTCTCCCCCACACTCTCTCTCTCTATCTCCCCCACACTCTCTCTCTCCCACACTCTCTCTCTCTCCCCCCCCCCCACACTCGCTCTCTCTCTCCCCCACTGTTAGAACCAGTAGGTCAGGCCAGAATCTACACTTGTGTTAAGCATCCATTTTGTCTGATCATAACTAGTTAAGATTCTGTAGTCAGCCTTTTGCTGAAATATAATTCCTAATGCACTCACTTTCTGCCAAATTACATTTCCTTTCTTCCTGCTTAGGATATTGCTAAGATACTTTTTGTATTGTCAGTCTCCTGCTCTTTTAGTTAGAATATAATAGACTGATTCTCTGAAAGAAGCAAAATAGTATAACTTAGTTGCTAGCAATTCAAGGTCTCTTTTGATAACAGACAATGAATAAGCTATGTATTCAGACATTGCCTGTATTGGGAGAAACACGTCCCAAAATCATGCCACTAATATGTCCTGCCCCTAAATCACGCCTCTAATCAATGCTACGCCCAAGACACGTCTATGTTACGCCTCTAACCAATATCTTCTTTTTCTGGTATAAAAGTCATTACCCTATGAGTAATAAATTGAGACAAAGGATTTGAAACCTGGCTTGCGTTACGTTTCATTTCTTTCGTATTCCCGGGCCTGTAAGTTCAACAAAAATCGGAGATAACAAGTTGCAGGGCGTGAAAGCTTCCTGGGAAGTCTGCTGCAAATGGTGCATATTATGTATCCAGTCACAAGGCCTTCAGCTTTCTTGGCAGAGGAAAGGTTCCTCTCAGTTCTGAAGCCTAGGCGAGGAATAAAGGTTTTCCTTCAGTTTTGGCGTCCAGAAGTGGGGATTCACAGAGGCAGCAAGTGAGTATATGTGATTTTTACATTGTCTCACCCCCACTCTGGGAATTTAAAAGACCTAAATTGTGACTGTGGATTGGGTTAAAAGGCCCTTGACAAAATTTTTGGTTAAGTCCAGTAAATTTTGTGCACGACTGGACTGTTTTCTCTGATCTAGTTGAACGACCATTGTATATTGTGTAAAGTATAAGAATTGTATTATTATTTATCTGCAATTATTTGTCATAATTTAGCTGTTTTTCTTTAAGCTACTAATGGGTGCTTACATGAGTAAGAATGACTCTGGAGGGAAGCCTAGGAATGTACAAGTTTTTAAATGCGAGTGTAAATCTGGTCGGACTCCTGAGGACTTTGTTGCTCAGACAGCTGGTGATTATTATTGTGACCCGTTTGTCGATTATGCAGAAGGTTGTTCTCGGCATGAAAATAAGGCAATATATTTACAAGGCAGAAGGCAGAATAGACGGAGATCTTATGCTGGTCCCAGAAATCAATCAGGAAGAATAGCTCAGAATAATGGTGCCTGTTTTAACTGTGGTAATACTGGTCATTGGCAGAGAGAGTGCCCATATCAGAGTCAGAAGCAGGGAAGTGTTGCTTTGCCCGTGTGGGCTCAGAGTGCAAGTCACTGAGAAAAAAAAAAAACAACACACGCTACCATATGTAAAAGAGTTTGTTTGTAACCCTGATGAATTTTTTCCTGAGTGATTTCTTGTGTGAAAGATACTGTGGGTCATGCTGATTATCATATGTGTATAGGTCGCCATCCATGAATTTGCAGATAATTACAAAAAAAAATATGAATATTAGTTACTCATGATGAAATCTAAATTTTAAAAGGTTTTAAAAGGTGTACACCGAATATAGGAGAGAAATACCTCACAACAAAAAGGGAGTATATTCAGCTCTTTCCCTGGTTATAGTTTGAAAGGTTTATTAGTCCTGGCCAGGCGGATACTTTTTAAACTGGAGACATTTTTTTTCGTTTGCTGTATTTCTATCTTAATGAAAGGAGGGGCACAGCCTCTCCCTTACAGTTTAAAGAATATGAAGCATTCACATTAAAATTAACTAGCTCTGTGCTTAAGCAGTTTATTTATGAGAACAAGGTAATGTAGAACTGTTTTCTCATCTGTTTATTTCTGTGAAGCTGGCTGTGTATGAGAGACGTTTTGGTGTTGTGTGTCCTGTATTGTGTGTAACCAGTAAGATAACACATTTCAATTTTATTTCTACAAGATTAAGATATGTTTGGGAATGTTTTTGTTTAAAAAGGCTGGTAAAAGCTCACACGCACTGTTTGAATTAATATATTGTATTATATATGTATATAACGCCATTAATGTGCATAGCGCTTCAAAGGAGGGTGTCCGTGGTGGCAAATGCTGCAGAGAGGTTGAGTAATATGAGCAGAGTGTAATGATATCTGTCTTTAGCAGCATGGAGGTCATCAGTTATTTTAGTGAGAATTGTCTCAGTTGAATAAGCAGTGTAGAAGCCATACAAGACAGGTAGGGTCAATCTTGCTGTTTTTTTAGTCATTGTATAACTGTTGCATGTTTGAAGAGATTTTGTTTTAGTTTAAGAGAGGGCAGAGTTGAAACGGGATAGCTTAAAATTGTATTGATGGAAGTTTGCAGGAATATGAGATTTTTTTCAAAAGGCATTCAGTGGAATGAGTGGAAGAATATTGCATGCTCTTGTTGGCATAGATTTGGTGTTTATAAGTAATTTGAAATATTCCCGTTATTTAATTTTTGAAAGGCCATACAAAATGCAGTTTTAGGACAGCGTGGAAAGCTTCATATTTACATTAACCTAGTGTTCCAATCCCTGCGCGAGGCATTATAAAACAGCGAAACCCGTTATCTGCTATCCGTACTTTGAGGTTTCTGGCGAAAAGCCTGGAACAACTGGCTGTTTTCCAAAAAAAAAAAAAAAGCGCTTTGAAATTTTTATTATTTTTTTTATTCAGAGTGTCTTTAAAAGTTAATGCTGGCCATCTGCTCAAGCACTTTGCAAAGAGTTCTAAATTATTTGTCTATTTTAAAAGGAAATCTCTTGTTCAGGATTTCAGGATTTTTATTATATTTAAAGGTTCCCTATTGTTAATGCCACAGTTGTTAAAAGACCTACTGCAGGCTTTTTCTTTTAACACAAGCAGTAAATATTTTTATAGTCACTACACATACAAATTTATTTACCAGTTTAATTTTGCTATATATCAAGCAACCTGTTTTCATAACTATTTTTGTATTTTTGTTCACATAATTATATAGATAATATATGAACAAAAGAGGGGAGATACAAAGGTTATTGAAGGACTCTCTGAGATCCCTATAGAGGATCCAGAACTTGATATGTTGTAAATAATAAACAATGCACAGCAGGTTCAGAATTTATTTGAAGCAATGTTAACTCCAAGAGCTTTTGCAGTAATAAAGGTTGCTGCCATACTAACAGGGCTGACAGGCCCCTGGTAAAAAAATAATAATAATAATAATAATACCTTTGCAGATGTCACAGCAAAGCAGGTAGCAAGCCGTCAAATGTAACCATTTATTCGTTTTTGGGTATGTCCTGGACATAGAGTTAAAGGACAGGGGACATATAATTGCAAGTGCAGTTGCATAAGTGAACAGGGTATACATTATACACAGGGCATGTCACATTTTTTTTTAGCAGAATAGTTACTGAGGAGTGTTTGAGGTGAAAGCCAGGAGTGACTATGGGTGTGGGACAATAGCCATGAGTGCAGGCTGTTGGGATGCCTGATTTGTGGGGTGAGTTTTAAGGTTATTTAGTAATAAATGACTAAACGGTTGACACCATTTGCATCAGAGAAAATGGCAGATGGCAGTTAGGTATGAATGAGAGTAAGTGTGTATTGGGAGAAGAGAGATTGATTTGTAGTTTGAGACAGTGTTTTTGTCCCCACTTTTGAAGATTGGGACAACTCTGGCAGTTTTCCAGGTCTTAGGCTAAGGCCCCGGTAATTCCGCTGCAACGCGGGCCCGCGAGACTGGCGGCGCGTGCAGCCGATTCCCTGGTCTGCAGCTCACTGCAGGAAGAGAGACCGGGGGGGCGTGGCGGGGGAGTGACAGGGGCACGGCCATGACGTCACCCGGCAGGTTCGCCCTCATTGGCTGAACCGCCGGGGGGCGTGCCGTATCGCTCGTCGCGAGTCCTGCTCTCAATTCTATTGAGAGCAGGAGCAACTCCCGCCACAGCCCCCCTCGCAGCAGGCCTGGCGCCATTGAGGGGAGGGCTCTCGTCCGTGCAGCGTCCGCCACAGCGGACGCTGTAGTAGGCAGCGGGGTCAAGGCCTTAGGGAAATGGCCTGCACACAGGATAGAGTTGATTATGGAAGCAATTGGTTTCGCACAGGCTGAGGTACCAAGTTTTAGGAACTTGGATTGTAGCAAAGTCAAGTCCACATTGGTTGCTTAGTTTAAAATTTGAGGAGCGTTAATAGGGGATCTCTGTTTATATGCGGATGCTAATAATAGTAGTAACCATATTAATACAAGAATTTATTTCTAGGTATAAATTCTCTCCCTGTGAGACACTTATGGGATGAGTTATGACCATCAGTAGTTCAAAGGAACGAATTAAGGACCATGTTATTGGTAATAAAACAATTAATAAGTATTGCATGCAACTAATATATATTTTTGAGTCTTTCTAGGCACAGGTTAAAGCTGAAAGTGCACCTACGCGAGACGGGTTAATGGTCAAGCATTTTCTACGCAAGCACGCTCTTCATCCCAGATGAAAAGGTCATTTAAATACTACTCAATCCAAGCATTGTAGTAAAAATTTGCTTATCATCATGCATACACATCACGCACGTCAAAATAGTGCCAGCCTAGGCACAAACAGCTAATAAAGACAAAGACATAGCGCCTGCAAATTAGTGTTTTGATGGACACAATACTCTCTGATCACTAATCATCAAGGGAGAAAGGTCATAGGCAAAAAAAGTCCAGGCCTCAACACACAAACTTTGAACTTTTTTATTTGTACAGGTTTTTATTATTTTTCAGTTACAATGTATGCTCCATTATGTTTGTGTAAATGGCGTCCCATAAAGATGACAAAATAGTATAAGGTATTATTTGTTTAACTCTGTTTATTTTGTTTGGATTTATAGGTTAATAGAATTTCCCTGCAGAATGATATCCCGGTGGGAGAATGCTTTATCAGTCAAACACACGGTTATGTTAATTGCTCACAGGTAGAGTTAGAAACAAAAGAGAGACACCCAATACACAAGTGCTAAAAAGTAGGCTATGGGAAGAATAAGTTTCGGGGAATTTATTCCCAAATGTAGGAGTTGGGTTACTGTATGACAGGTTTACAGGGATATCCTCAATCATACAACCACAGACATTTACTCACTTAACCAAGAATAGGTTCAGTTTAAATTAATGGCTCTGCAGAATAAAATAGCTCTAGACCAGGGTTTCCTAAACTTTTTTTTCCGTGACCCGGTTATTTTTTTACTTCTTTTTCGTGACCCACTAAAAATTTTATCGCCTATACCGGCCTATAGGGCCTGCACAGACATACACACAGACACTGATACATACACACACACACACACACACACACACACACACAGCCACTGATACACACACACAGCCG